>NC_034190.2:18402148-18465582 GCF_002021735.2 Oncorhynchus kisutch
TGAGTTTAAAGGTAGGCCTTGAAATACATCCACAGGTACACATCCAGTTGACTCCAATGATGTCAATTAGCCTATCAGAAGCTTCTAAAGCCATGACATAATTTTCAGGAATTTTCCAAGCTATATATAGGCACAGTCATCTTAGTGTATGTACACTTCTGACCCACTAGAATTGTGATACAGTGAGTTATAAGTGAAATAATTTGTCTGTAAACAATTGTTGGAAAAATGACTTGTGTCATGCACAAAGTAGATGTCCTAAACGACTTGCCAAAACTATAGTTTGTTAACAAGAAATCTGCAGAGTGGTTGAAAATCGAGTTCCAATCTAAGTGTATGTAAACTTCTGACTTCAACTTTACTTTAACAAAGTAGCTGGGTGTTGTAAAATAGTTTTACAGTACAAGCTGGTTTAACATAGTTAGTAGTACTATTACTACTTTGATATAACTATCAAATATGATTCTATCATTTCAGTAAATCTATACTGAACCAAAACATGAGCGCAAAATGTTGTGTTGCTCCCATGTTTCATGAGCTGAAATAAATATAAAATCCATACACACACAAAGCTTATTTCCCTCAAAAATGTGTTTACATCCCTGTTAGTGGGCATTTTTCCTTCCTTCCACCTGACAGGTGCGGCATATCAAGAAGCTGATTAAACAGCATGATAATTACACAGGTGCACCTTGCGCTGGAGACAATAAAAGGCCACTCTAAAATGTGCAGTTTTGTCACACAATACAATGCCACAAATGTCTCAAGTTTTGAGGAAACGTGCAATTGGCAAGCTGACTGCAGGAATGTCCACGAGAGCTGAGGTTTTGGTATGGAAAAGAATAAGCTATGGACAACGAACACAATTGCATTTTATCGATGGTAATTTCAATGAACAGAGATACGGTGATGAGATCCTGAGGCCCATTGTCATGCCAGTCATCAACCACCATCACTTCATGTTTCAGCATGATAATGCATGAACCCATGTCGCAAGGATCTGTACACAATTCCTGGAAGCTGAAAAAGTCCCAGTCTCCCATGGCCTGCACACTCACCAGACATGCTTGGCATGCTCTGGATTGATGTGTACGACAGCGTGTTACAGTTCCCGCCAATATCCAGCAACTTCGCACAGCCATTGTAGAGGAGTGGGACAACATTCCACAGGCCACAATCAACAGCTTGGTCAACTCTATGTGAAGGAGATGTCGCGCTGCATGAGGCAAATGGGGTCACACCCGTTCCTGACTGGTTTTCTGATCCACGCCCCTATTTTTGTTTTTAAGGCATCTGTGGCCAACAAATGCATATCTGTATTCCCAGTCATGCGAAAACCACAGATTAGGGCCTAATGCATGTATTTTAATTGGCTGATTTCCTATATGAACTGTAACTCAGTAAAATCTTTGAAATTGTTGCATGTTGTGTTTGTATTTTTGTTCAGTATAGCTATCCATTATGGGTGATGCATGCCTCAATCCATCATGAACGGAATAGATTGGAACCATATCATTCGATTCTCATTCAAACTATCCCTTTAAGGTACAGACATTTCACTTTGGGGTCAAATATCCCTTTAAGGTTGTATAGCTGTAATTACATGGCGTACACCATTCCAAATCTCCCGAGTCTCCGGAATGCCTAGATTTAGGATCTGGGCCTAAATTGGGTACCAGGAAAACCTGCTGACTGTGTTGGGTGGGGAGGCGAAGATTGGGAAGCAGATTGTGTAGCTGTGATAGTGGGATACATCAGGGAATTAAAAGGCCGAACAGGCCAAAAGAGCCATAAAACCAACACCAGCATCACACCATTAATGTAACACATTTACCTGGAATCAAAATGCATTACAATTTAACGTTTGAGCCTAATGTGCCAACCATGAACATGAACAGCATAGTCATAAAGTTATGTAGCAGTAGCCATAGACATAGCTATACTGTAAGTTCAATGACATCAAATCACTCACTATACTATAAAACCAAATCAGTATATTGGTTGCATACAAAAATGTGCAGGTGTTATAGTAGGTGCAGCAAAATGCTGATGTTACTAGCTCCAACAGTGCAGTAGAATGTCTCGTAAATACAATACTAATACACAAATAATCCAAAGAAAATCAAAACAAGGAATCAAGCAATGACAATATAATAGATATATTACAGTGAGCATGTCTGGGAGTCCAGCATAAATGGACCATACATTAGGATATCTACATGGACTGGATGTCAGCTTCATGCACCATGACAAGCTGTTCCTTTTAAATGAAACTAATGCCACAGATGGCCAGCAGTGTTACAACTGTCCAATGTCTGTGTTTCAAATAGCACCCTATTCCCTACATATTGCACTACTTTTAACCATGGCCCATAGAGTTATGGTCAAAAGTGGGGCACATTATAGGGCAGGGTTCCCCAACTGGTGATTTTATTTGGCCCCCTGGGTTTTCGGAGCAAGGACACCAGAAAATCTGTTGGCAAATATTCCCACGCCTACTAGAGAGACACGCGATCGTTTACAAATGTAAGCGAGGTTTGACATTTTTATGTTTTTGTGCAATAATATATCTGTTTGGGCTTTTCTTGTGGTCAATTCGCAGTCTACAAATTAATTGTAATCATGTTCTGGACCCCCCCCGACCATGCACTCAAGAAAAAAATTGGCTTGCGGCTGAATTTAGTTGATGACCGCTGATATAGGAAATAAGAGTGGCATATGGGACGAAAATAATGATTCAATCATAATGGAAACCATTTTGCCTTGTAAAACCGGTCTCAGACCAGCTGCTGAAAAAACAGGTGGCTAGAACAAAGTTAGCAGAGGAAATGCTCTTGGTTGAGGGCATCTGCTAAGCACACACTGTTATGTGATGTGATTTAATGTGGTGGCGGCGGCGGTGTGTGTGTTTCCGTTGTGACTGCGTGCTTGTCCTGCTGTCACCACAGAAAAGAGGAGAGCGATAGTGTGTGTGTGACTGGGCACACACTGCAAGGCTCAGGAGAAATGGTAATTCAATAGGGAGGAAATGGATCCAGGACTTGGTGTTAAAGCCCATTCTAATCCTCCAGACCTCAGACTGGTGTTAAGGTACTTTTCTACTCCCTATGTAAAGAGAGGGCCCTCAGTCTGGTAGAGATGAGTACCTACACACACACACACACACACACACACACACACCAAAGAGCTGTTTCCTATGTGTGATCACAGTAACAACATTCATGGTCACGGTGGTAACATGGCTCTTGGGACCACTGCTTAGTAAACTCTGATCAGGCAACAACACAGGATCAGTCACCAAGGAACCAGTCACAAAGAGGAAACCGACTTTGAGCTGTGTGTGTGGTGTGTGTGTGTGTGTGTGTGTGTGTGTGTGTGTGTGTGTGTGTGTGTGTGTGTGTGTGTGTGTGTGTGTGTGTGTGTGTGTGTGTGTGTGTGTGTGTGTGTGTGTGTGTGTGTGTGTGTGTGTGTGCGTGTGTGTGTGTGTGAGTGTGTGGTTGTGTGCGCACATAAAGAACATACACACACTCACTTTGAGCCAGTATCCATTACCGATCAGAAGACTAGTATCAAATGAGCTCTCCAGCTGTTCTGTGTTCCTTGAATAAACCCCCTCATTATATACTAGAGGAGAGCAGACACGGAGGCTAGTTCACTCCACTACACCAGAGGCTGGTTGAGGAAAAGCAAAACATGTGCATTATTTCACCTGGAAAATGTCTAAGCTTTTGCTGAAGAGTCCTAAAGTCAGTCAACTGCATAAGCTTGTCTGCAGGGTCCTAAAGTCAGTCAAATGTCTAAGCTTCAGCTCAGTGGGTTACAGTCAACCTTGAGTTACACACAGTTTAATTGAATGGGACCAAATATGAGGTATTATCAATTCCCTTTGTATTTTCCAGAAAACAATTCAATCTCCAGTCCTTTATAGACATCTTTATTGTTCTAACACTCACATGTCTTTCTGCCTGTCTCTGTAGAACACACAGGTGGTTAAAACCCAAATTCAATGAAATAAAAGCCCAATAAACTGACATTGCTGTTGCTAAGTCAGCACTGGGCTGTATTTTATTGCAGCTCTAGTCAGTATGTGTCTGTGTGTGTGTGTGTGTGTGTGTGTGTGTGTGTGTGTGTGTGTGTGTGTGTGTGTGTGTGTGTGTGTGTGTGTGTGTGTGTACGTGTGTGTGTGTGTGTGTGTGTGTGTGTGTGTGTGTGTGTGTGTGTGTGTGTGTGTGTGTGTGTGTGTGTGTGTGTGTGTGTGTGTGTGTTTGTGTGTGTGTGTGTGTGTGTGTGTGTGTGTGTGTGTGTGTGTGTGTGTGTGTGTGTGTGTGTGTGTGTGTGTGTGTGAGAGAGAGAGTTTACACATGCTTGCTTACGTCCATGCTTGCATGTGTCTGAGTCTTCTCACATCCTTGCTTGTATTTGTGTGTTTGTCTCTGTGTCCCTGTCTGGGTCTGTGTGTGTGTGTGTGTGTCTGTGTCCCTGTCTGCGTCCCTGTCTGTGTGTGTGTCTCTGTGTCCCTGTCTGTGTTTGTGTCTGAGTCCCTGTCTGTGTGTATTAGTCTCTGTGTCCCTGTCTGTGTGTTAGTCTCTGCGTCCCTGTCTGTGTCTCTGTGTCCCTGTCTGTGTGTTAGTCTCTGCGTCCCTGTCTGTGTCTCTGTGTCCCTGTCTGTCTGTTAGTCTCTGTGTCCCTGTCTGTGTGTGTCACTGTGTCCCTGTCTGTGTGTGTGTCTGAGTCCCTGTCTGTGTGTATTAGTCTCTGTGTCCCTGTCTGTGTGTTAGTCTCTGCGTCCCTGTCTGTGTGTGTGTCTCTGTGTCCCTGTCTGTGTGTATTAGTCTCTGTGTCCCTGTATGTGTGTGTGTCTGAGTCCCTGTCTGTGTGTATTAGTCTCTGTGGCCCTGTCTGTGTGTGTCTCTGTGTCCCTGTCTGTGTGTGTCTCTGTGTCCCTGTCTGTGTGTGTCTCTGTGTCCCTGTCTGTGTTTGTGTCTGAGTCCCTGTCTGTGTGTAATAGACTCTGTGTCCCTGTCTGTGTGTGTCTCTGCATCCCTGTCTGTGTGTGTGTGTCTCTGTGTCCCTGTCTGTGTGTGTGTCTGAGTCCCTGTCTGTGTGTATTAGTCTCTGCGTCCCTGTCTGTGTCTCTGTGTCCCTGTCTGTGTGTATTAGTCTCTGTGTCCCTGTCTGTGTCTCTGTGTCCCTGTCTGTGTGTGTTACATATCTGTGTCCCTGTCTGTGTGTGTGTCTGAGTCCCTGTGTGTGTCTATTAGTCTCTGCGTCCCTGTCTGTGTGTGTGTCTGAGTCCCTGTCTGTGTGTGTGTCTGAGTCCCTGTCTGTGTATGTGTCTGAGTCCCTGTCTGTCGGTCTGTGGTCCAGACAGAGAAAGGAGCAGCAGTATTTCATAAGGCGCTCAGTGACCTCTCACCTCTAGTTTAATTACAGAGCTGGCCCTTGCCACGGTCTCATTTCATCTGCCTGTCTAATGAACGACATGTGGCAGAAGGGGGGCAGATTTTGACACAGCCCTGTTCACAATGCTGGTTAGAGACATAGTCAATTACACAACATATCTGTGGACTGCAGGGAGAGACACCTGCATGATGCTGTAAGACCTCTGTTTATCTCTCTCTCGCTGTATCCCTTTATTCACTCTCAGTTTTTCTGCCTGACTCTCTCGCGCTCTCTCTTCTCTCTGTCATTCCATCATTGTATATTTTAGGTGTCATTGCCTGTCCCTTCATTCCATTTTCATCGCTCTTGCTAAACTTTCTCTGCAACCCATATTTCCCTCCTATTGTAAATTCACCTCTCTCCTTTCTACCCCTGGTTAATCTCTCTTTCGCTCTGTTTTCCTGTTTCTCTCCATCCATCAATCCCTCCATCTCTCTCTCTCTCTGTTCAGACAGGCCTGTAATAGCTTTGGTAAGATGGAGTCTTAACCATCCTGGACAGACACATTTGCATTCAGCTTTCTGGGTGCAGTCTAACCCAATTAGAATACAGCCAGTGGACATATCGCTTTCGCTCTCTCTCTCAAACGCAGACACACACACACATACACACTCCAACACAAATCCAAAGTGTGAGGATTTAGCCCAGTGTGACAGCTATGTCCCTGTCTGGATTGAAGCTCCATGGTCTCTATGGAAACCCTGCTGGCAGATCAACACACCTACCAAGCCCAGTGTCTACCCAGCATGCCGCAGGCCTCTGGCATTCCACCTGTCCACTTGGTTAATCACAGTAAAAACAACTTGAACAAAGCTGTGACAGGACACTGACATGCAATACATACATACACACATTATACTATATATAGTTTCTAACTGTACCAGGAGAAAACGCGCATACACATAAACACATACAGTAGCATTCAAAAGTTTGGACACACCTACTCATTTAAGCGTTTTTCTTTATTAATTTTACTATTTTCTACATTGTGGAATAGTAGTGAAGACATCAACACTATGAAATAAAACATATGGAATCATGTAGTAGCCAAAGAAGTATTAAAACTAATCAAAATATATGTTATATTTTAGATTCTTCAAAGTAGCCACCCTTTGCCTTGATGTTGGCTGCTTTTCCATCACTCTACAGTCCAACTCATCCCAAACCATCTCGATTGGGTTGAGGTCGGATGATTGTGGAGGCCAGGTCATCTGATGCAACACGCTATCACTCTCCTTCTTGGTCAAATAGCCCTTACACAGCCTGGAGGTGTGTTTTGGGTCATTGTCCTGTGCGTGTCTCCAGCCTGGTATGTCCTGTGCCAGCTCTACGCACGAAGCCTACAGTGATGATCTATGGCCAAGGAGCCTCCAGTGATGATCCATGGCCCGGAGCCTCCAGTGATGATCCATGGCCCGGAGCCTCCAGTGACGATCCATGGCCCAGAGCCTCTAGAGATGATCCAAGGTCCGGAGCCTCCAGCGACGGTTCCCAGTCCGGAGCCTCCAGCGACAGTTCCCAGTCCGGAGCCCCAGCGGGGTTCCCAGTCCGGAGCCACCGGCGACGATCCACGGTCCGGAGATTCCGGTGACGATCCACGGTCCGGAGATTCCGGTGACGATCCACAGTCCGGGGGTTCCGGCGACGATCCACGGCCCGGTTCCTCCGGTGACGATCCCGGTCCGGAGTCTCTGGCGACGATCCACGGACAGGAGCCATCTGCTGCGATCTACGGTCCGGGGTCCCAGGCGACGATCTATGGTCCAGAGTCCCGGCGACGATCTACGGTCCGGAGTCCCTGTTGACGATCTACGGGCCGGAGTCCCCGGCGATGATCCACGGTTCGATTCCTCCAGCGATGATTCACGGTCAGGAGCTTCCGGCGACGATCCCCGTACCAGAGGCGCCACCGAAGTTGGCAGAGCCACAAGCGGAGCTGGGTCTATGTTCCGCACCGGAGCCGCCACTGAGGGTAGATGCCCACCCGGACCCTCCCCTATAGGTTCAGGTTTTCGGCTTGAGTCCGCACCTTTGGGGGGGGGGGGGGTACTGTCACGCCCTGACCTTAGAGATAACTTTAATTCTCTATTTGGTTAGGTCAGGGTGTGACTAGGGTGGGCAATCTATGTTTTCTATTTCTTTGTTGGCCTATTATGGTTCCCAATCAGAGGCAGCTGTCATTTCGTTGTCTCTGTTTGCGGATCATATTTAGGCAGCCTTTACCCACCTGTTGTTTGTGGGATCTTGTTTTTGTGTAGCTGCCTGTGAGCAGCCCAGAACATCACGTTTCGTTTTCTTCTGTATCATTTTTGGTGAGTTTCATATTTATTAAACATGTGGAACTCTAAGTACGCTGCGCCTTGGTCCATTCATTCAGACGATTGTGACATGATAGTCCCACTACCTGCAAACCAGATGTGATGGAGTATCGCTGCAGAATACTGTGGTAGCCATGCTGGTTAAGTATGCCTTGAATTCTAAATAAATCACAGACAGTATCCCCAGCAATGCAGCCCTACACCATCACACCTCCTCCTCCATTCTTCATGGTAGGAACAACAAATGAGAAGATCCTCCGTTCTCCTACTCTGCGTCTCACAAAGACATGCCGGTTGGAACCAAAAATCTCTGGGGGCGCTGTTGGAAGCCAAGGATGTAGAACGCGTTTCCCTATCGCTCCTGAGTTAGTGACCAAATGTATATATTTAACCTTGCAAAATTGTATATACTTCTGTTTGGTTCTGAAGAGCATCGGAAGGGCATCTGAAGAGACAACAAAACAATTTAGATCAAGTTTGAGAAATGTAAGTTTGTAATTGTTGTCTACCTGGCCAAAAACGGAGTCTTCAGCAAGCCCACGCCTGATTCAGCCCCGCTAACGGATGCTGCTAATGTCGGCCCCATGGGAACACTGACTGTGGAGCTGCTACAATCCGTGATGGGCACCCTCAAACCGAAATTTTCGGTAAAATGTACTCTCTCTCTACTAATCTCAGGTCAGAGATCTCAATGAGAGATCTCAATGGTCAAAATCTATAGAGAGTATACAGAATAAGCTCGACACACACGGAGCGGTATTATCGGAGCTGGAGCACAGTGCTACAGACGTCAGCACTCGCATTAGCGAGCTAGAGGCTAACGTTGGCTCATTAACAACTAGGGTGGCATACCTCAACAATAGATGTGAAGATATGAAAAGTAAAATGCGGAGGAACAACGTTCGTCTACTGGGAATTCAGGGAGGAGTGGAGGGCCCAAAGCAGACGGAGTTCATGGCCCAGCTGCTTCAGGAGCTGCTCGGCCTGTAGGAGAAGCCACTGCTAGACCGGGCTCATTGCACCCTGTTTAGCCGATCCTGGGATGGAGAACCCCCATTTGTCATCAGGGTGCATTTCTTCCACATCCGCAATGACATACTGAGGAGATCGGGAGAAGCATCTCCTCTCCGCTAAAAGGGTAAAATCGTCTCAATATTTGCGGACTACACCATGGCTGTGGCGAAGAAGTGGGCGAGCTTCGGAGCTGTGAAGCGCCAGCTATGCGCCTGCCCGGCCTGTGAAGTTCGGCTTCATCTACCCTGCAATTCTGAGACTGATTTTAGCGGATGGCTCCATGCACAGATTCATCAACAAGAGCGTGAAAGCGGCTGTTGTGCCGCATGGTGTGAAACAAATGGTTGGTTAGCTGGTCTTCTTAGCAGATGTCATGACGTTGTCCTCTTTGGGTACAGCAAGCCCCATTCCCCTCTCCCTGCCTCCCCTTTGCCTCCTTCAACTAGGCTGTTGTGGTCAGAGAGAGGTCGTACATTTCCGAGGAGAGGATCTCCTCATGGCCACACAGTATAGATAGAGAGTGAAGTTTCATAGAGAACAAAGGAATTTCTTCCACCTCACAGAACTTGAGGTCCGGACAAGGTTTACGTTCCCGGAGAAGGTATAAAAGATCGGTGAAGAATCCAGCTATGAACTGGTCCGTTTGTTATAACTTGGGGAAGCTCATGGGAGAACGTGCAGCCACATTACCATAATGCTGTTTACATAATAGCCTCAGATATGAGGTTTACATCTAATTGTTATATAGGATGAATGAGTGAGGATGATACTGTTTGTAAAATTGTGTAATGTGATTTTGGACTGTTTAATGAAGGAAACTCCAATTCCCTTTTGAGTTGAACTAAATCAGAGGACCGCCCATGAGCCCAGTTAGGGTCAGGCATCCTGGGACAGCCCCTTTTCTGCAATTCCGAATAAAACCCAACTTTGTTAAATTCTAATTAGACTATGTTTCTCTCAATCACGGGAGGACAATGGTTGCAGACCATTGCTGAATCTTTTAACCATACCACTCAATAATATCCTCTTGAAGCTAGGGGGCACTATTTTTTATTTTTTGAAAAATAACGTTCCCAAAGTAAACTGCCTATTTCTCAGGACCAGATGCTAGAATATGCATATCATTGACAGTTTAGGATAGAAAACACTCTAAAGTTTGCAAAACTGTAAAAATATTGTCTGTGAGTATAATATAACTGATATTGCAGGCAAAATCCTGAGAAGAATCCAATCAGGAAGTGACTCTTATTTTGAAACCCCTGTCTTTCTATGCATCCCTATTGACCATTGAAAGGGATATCAACCAGATTCCTTTTTCTGTGGCTTCCCTAAGGTGTCTACAGCCTTTAGACGTAGTTTCAGGCCTTTATTTTGAAGAATGAGCGTAAACATCCACATTTCGTAAGTGGTCAGTTGTTGGCTCTCAGTGTGATTTTTACGCAAAACAGAGAGGTAGCCATTTTTGCTCCCGGTCCTATTGAAAAGCCAACTGTCCCGGTTGATATATTATCGAATAGATATTTGAAAAACACCTTGAGGATTGATTATAAAAAACGTTTGCCATGTTTCTGTCGATATTATGGATATAATTTGGAATTTTTGTCTGCGTTGTCGTGGATCCGGTGGATTCCTAGGCATAACGCATCAAACTAATGGAGGTATTTGGATATAAAAAATATCTTTATGGAACAAAAGGAACATTTGCTGTACTCACCTTTGTTGCCAGCGGTTTAGACATGAATGGCTGTGTGTTGAGTTATTTTGAGGGGACAGCAAATTTACACTGTTATACAAGCTGTACACTCACTACTTTACATTGTAGCAAAGTGGCATTTCTTCAGTGTTGTCACATGAAAAGATATACTCAAATATTTACAAAAATGTGAGGGATGTACTCACGTTTGTGATATACTGTATATATATATATATACTCTTTATTCCACTCACATTATCGTTTTTATTTGTATCATGACTATTTTATTTTGATCTAAGCCGCCTCTAATGCCAACATCTGGCTGTTTGCAAGGTTCAGTCGCAGTTTTTGCACTTAAACCTCTCTGAACCGAGGTTAGTTTCCGTAGACTCTGCTGAGGACCAATCTATGCATGTTTGGTTTACTCTGGTTAAATGGACACAAATCTCAGGTAGCACAAAGTAAAAGTTATCATGCTTTGCTTTAAACTCTTTTTGTATTTAGGGTTTGCTTGCATTTCAGTTGGGGAGATGCTTCGGCAAGGGAGGTTGTGAGGGAAGGGGTTTTTCCCTCTTTATTTGTATATAGTTTTTATATATTTTTTGCCCTTCGTTGCTTGTCTTTGTTTTTTAAATTTGCGCTACTAGGGTCAACTAAGGTCTTTAGTTAACATTGTACCTTGTCCTTTACATGTCCTCTCTCTCTCTTAAGACATGACTCAGCCTAGTGTAGCCCATCCAGATGGAGGGAATGGTTTTAATTTTCTTACTTGGAACTGCAAGGACATAAATAACCCAGTTAAACATAGTAAGTTGCGACACCGACTTCATCAATTGAAAGCTCACATCATCTTTCTCCAAGAAACTCATCTGAAGGTATCACAACACTCAAGTCTTCGGTGCAGATGGGTGGGTCAGGTGTTCCATTCCTCATTTCAGAGTAAGGGTGGCTATTTTACTTCACAGATCGGTACCTTTTACATGTTCTAATGTGATCACAGATCCCCATGGTAGATACATAATTGAGAGTGGTAGGCTGCTCAATATGAACGTACTTCTTGTTAATATTAATGCTCCTAATTGGGACAGTGTTGATTTTTTCAAATTGGTTTCTTCTACACTCCCCGATATGTCTTCCCATATGTGGATCTTAGGTGGTGACTCTAACTGTTGGTTAGACCCACTTTTGGATCGATCCTCCACTAAACCTACTACCTTGTCAACCTCAGCTAGAGTTGTCCGAACCTTTATGTCTGAATGTTTAATCCATCTGGAAAAGCATGCTCTTTTTTTCTCATCGGTTCACCACACTTTTGCGCGCATAGACTACTTCCTTGTAGATGACAGACTTCTCCATTCCATATCTTCATGTTCATATAATCCAATTGTTGTATCTGACCACGCCCCTGTCACTATGGAAGTGGTCTTTCAAACTGTTGACAACCTGCGACCGCCTTGGCAACTAAATACTCAACAGCTCAGTAATGAACACCTTGCCAATTTTGTTAGGGGTCAAATCAACTTTTCATGAGTACAGATAGAACCCAAACATCTCTGTGTCTACTCTCTGGGAAACTTTGAAAGCTTATAACAGAGGTGAAATCATTCCTACACTGCACATGAGAACAAACTGAAAAAGGATAGGCTATCTATGTTAACATGCTGTATTGCCCAATTAGATGACATTTATGCTGTTTCTCCATCTCCAGATATTTATAAGGAGCATTTAACTATGCAAGCAGAATGTGACACATTATAAACAGACCAGGTTACTGAACTGCTTGTCAAATCTAGGAGCACTTACTATGAACAAGGAGATAAAGCTTGTAAATTCATAGCTCACAAGTTACGTCAACTATCATCATCACACCAGATTCCAAAAATGCGTACATTGTCTGGGATATCATTAGACCCTAGGGGTATCAATGATGAGTTCAAGAGATTGTGCCAGTCTTTATATACTTCTGAAAGTAAAGTGGATACATTGGAATTGGATGATTTCTTCCACTCACTTACTGTGCCTTCTGTCAGCCGGGATTTGATTTGAAAAAATCCCTTCAATCAGATAGAAGCTCAGGGCCTAACAGCTACTCGGCAGAAGTTTCTCTCTAAATTAGCCCCTATTCTTATTGAAATGTACAATGAAATGTACAATTCAAGTATTTGTAAATGGTGCTCTCCTACAGACTCTCACTCAAGCAACCATTTGTCTTATTATAAAAAATAAAAAAGATCCTCTTGACTATGTATCATAGCGTCCAATTAGCCTGCTAAATGTTGATTATAAAATTCTAGCCAAACTTCTGGCAACGCGTCTGGAAACAGTCCTCCCATCAATTATCTCGTCGGATCAAACAGGATTTATTAAAAATAGACACTCATTCTTCAATCTTCGACGATTATTTAATATTATATATAATTATTCTGTCACCAATGCCTCTGTAGCCATTATATCCCTGGATGCGGAGAAAGCGTTTGACCGGGTGGAATGGAAATACACTCCAAATTCATTACTTGGATAAGACTTCTGTACTCATCCCCTCAAGCCTCTGCCAGGACTAATAACACTCAATCCGTTTCCATTTGCAACGATCGACACGTCAGGGTTTCTCTTTAAGTCCCTTACTGTTTGCCCTCAACATAGAACCCCTTGCAATAGCACTTCGTTCCAACCCCCTCATCAAAGGTACACAAACTGTCTCTATATGCAGGTTATTTATTATTATACAACCTTTCTGTTTCTGTTCCTGCTGCCCTTGCCACTATCACATCCTTCGGTCATGGTGTAATATGGCTGCAAAACATTCCCCTTTACATAACTTGCCATTTAAAATTGCTCACAGTAGTTTTATTTATTTCGGGATACATGTCACAATCAGATATGAAAACCTTTTTCAAGGCAACTCTGCTCCTCTTTTAACCCATACTAAGAACGATTCATAAAATGGTGCCGTAAGAAATGGCAGCAGTTTTATGGGTGCCTAACCAATTGTGCTATTATGTGGGGGGTTTTTGCGTTATTTGTAACTTATTTTGTACATAATATTTCGGCCACCGAAAAAGAGCTTCTGGATATCAGGACAGTGGTCACTCACCTCGGATTAGACAAAGATTTTTTCTTCAACAAGCACGACGCACAGGATTTACTTCGAACACCCGAAAAGGCCAACAGCCCCGTCATTGGCAAGAGAAAGAGACACAGGTACAGAGTACACAGAGCGGGATGCCTCGTAAGGGTCCGCAGTGGGAAAGCTGTCATTACCTTCAATAAATTAGACGTTCACGAATATCCTGCCAACAGAAACTGTAACGTCTTATGTTTCATGGAATTGTGGCTGAATGATGACGTGGATATTCAGTTAGCGGGATATACGCTGCACCAGCAAGAAAGAACAGCACACTCCAGTAAGACTGGTGGAGGGGTGGGTCTGTGCATATTTGTAAACAACCGCTGGAGCACGACATCTAAGAAATCAGTCTTACCTCATTTCTATCAACATGTTAAATGCGCAAAATTCTAGATCACCTGTACTCCACACACAGAGACACATACAGAGCTCTCTCTCGCCCTCCATTTGGTAAATCTGACCGCAATTCTATCCTCCTGGAACCTGCTTTCAAGCAAAAATTAAAGTAGGAAGCACCAGTGACTTGGTCTATATAAAAGTGGTCAGATGAAGCAGATGCTAAACTACAGGACTGTTTTGCTAGCAAAGACTGGAACATGTTTCTGGATTCTTCCGATGGCATTGAGAAGTACACCACATCAGTCACTGGCTTTATCAATAAGTGGATCGAGGACTTTGTCCCCACAATGACTGTACATACATACCCAAACCAGAAGCCATGGATTACAGTCAACATTCGCAGTGAGTTAAAGGGTAGAGCTGGCGCTTTCAAGATGCGGGACTCTAACCCGGAAGATTATAAGAAATCCTGCTATGCCCTCCGACGAACCATCAAACAGGCAAAGTGCCAATACAGGGCTAAGATTGAATCGTACTACACCGGCTCCGACGCTCGTCTTACATGGCAGGGCTTGCAAACTGTTACAGACTACAAAGGGATGCACAGACGCGACCTGCCCTGTGACACAAGCCTACTAGATGAGCTAACTCACTTCTATTTTCGCTTCGAGGGAAGAAACACCGAGGCATGCATGAGAGCATCAGCTGTTCCGGATGACTGTGTGATCACACTCTCCATAGCTGAAGCGAGTAGACCTTCAAACAGGTCAACATTTTACAAGGTCACGGGGCCAGACGGATTACCAGCACGTGTGCTTCGGGCATATGCTGACCAACTGGCAGTTGTCTTCACTGACATTATTCAACATGTCCCTGATTGAGCCTGTAATACCAACATGTTTCAAGCAGACCACCATAGTCACCTGACTCAAGAACACTAAAGCAATCTGCCTAAATGACTACAGACTCGTAGCACTCACGTCCGTAGCCATGAAGTGCTTTGAAAGGCTGGTAATCGCTCACATTAACACCATTATCAGTGCCTCTTTGCTTGACATCATGGGAAAATCAAAAGAAATCAGCCAAGCCAAAAAATTGTAGACCTCCACAAGTCTGGTTCAACCTTGGGAGCAATTTCCAAACGCCTGAAGGTACCATGTTCAGCTGTACAAATAATAGTACGCAATAGTACGCAAGTATAAACACCATGGAACCATGCAGCCATTATACTGCTGGTCTGATGAAACAAAAATAGAACTGTAGAACTGATTGGAGGAAAAAGGCGGATGGTTTGCTAGCCGAAGAACACCATCCCAACCGTGAAGCACAGGGGTGGCAGCATCATGTTGTGTGGGTGCTTTGCAGCAGGAGGGACTAGTGCACTTCACAAAATTGATGGCAACATGAGGACGGAAAATTATGTGCATATATTGAAGCAACATCTCAAGACATCAGTCAGGAAGTTAAAACTTGGTCGCAAATGGGTCTTCCAAATGGACAATGACCCCAAGCACACTTTCAAAGTTGTGGCAAAATGGCGTAAGGACAACAAAGTCAAAGTATTGGAGTGACCATCACAAAGCACTGACCTCAATCCTGTTGAAAATGTGTGGGCAGAACTGAAAAGGTGTGTGCAAGCAAGGAGGCCTACAAACCTGACTCAGTTACACCAACTCTGTCAGCAGGAATGGGCCAAAATTCACCCAACTTATTGTGGGAAGCTTGTGGAAGGCTACCTAAAAGTTTGACCCAAGTTAAACAATTTAAAGGCAATGCTACCAACTGCTAATTGAGTGTATGTAAACTTCTGACCCACTGGGAATGTGATTAAATAAATAAAAGCTGAAATAAAATCATTCTCTCTACTATTCTTCTGACATTTCACATTCTTAAAATAAAGTGGTGATCCTAACTGACCTAAGACAGGGAATTCTTACTAGGATTAAATGTCAGGAATTGTGAAAAACTAAGTTTAAATGTATTTGACTAAGGTGCATGTGAACGTTCGACTTCAACTGTACCTCAATTAGCCCAACTAACCGGTGCCTGTATATAGCCTTGCTACTGTTATTTTCACTGTGTGTTTACTGTTGTTTTTATTTCTTTACTTATTGTTCACCTAATACCTATTTTTCACTTAAAAATTGCACTGTTGGTTAGGGCCTGTAAGTAAGCATTTCACTGTAAGGTGAACACCTGTTGTATTTAGCGCACGTGACAAATAAACTTTGATGTGATTTGGAACGCTGGTCTTTGCTACACCTCTCCTTAGTCACAATAATGAATTATATTAAAATGAATACTCTCCCTATATTTTTAAATCTCAAAAAGTGCCTACCGATTTTTCTTCCCAAAACATTTTTCAAAAATATCAAGGGTCTAATTCTATCTTTTATATGGGGCAAAAGCCCCCTAGGATACGAATACAGCTTTCTAAAAGGCCCAAACCGGACAGCGATCTAGCGCCACCGGATTTCAGATTCTATAATTGAGCCACTAACCATAGGATCATTCAGTACTGGTTGCAGAGCAAAGAGATATTCCCACCCCCAATTTGGCTAGAGATGGGGGCCTCTTCATCTATACCGGCATCATTGTCTTCCCTCGCTCACTCCTCCATTACAGGCCCTTACTCCTCCTTCACAAAAAATATGTCAAAACAGCAATCAATCAAATTAGGCGCCACTTTCAGTTTCAGATAACCTCTTCTTTCGCTCATGTAGCCTCAAACCCAGCTTTTTCCCCATCTATGGTTGTTGGTGCTTTCTCAACATGCTGTAGTCTAGGTATTAAAAGATTCAGACATCTCTATATTAACAATACATTTAGTATGTTTGAACTAGCGGTCGACCGATTAATCGGAATGGCCAATTAATTAGGGCAGATTTAAAGTTTTCTTAACAATCGGTAATCGGTATTTTTACACCTTCATTTAATCATTTAACTAGGCAAGTCAGTTAACCTGTCTAGGGCAGGGGGCAGCATTTTGGATGAAAAGCATGCCCAAATTTAACGGTCTGCTACTCGGGCCCAGAAGATAAGATATGCATATAACTGGTTGATTTTGATAGAAAACACTCTAAAGTTTCCAAGACTGTTAAAATAGTGTCTGTGAGTATGACAGAACTGATTTAGAAGTCCAAAACCTGAGAAAAATCCATTCAGGAAGTAGTTTTTTTTAGTTTGGTAGTTTTCTATTCAATGCCATTACAGTATCCATTGACATAGGACTCCATTTGCAGTTCCTATGCCTTCCACTAGAAGGGAGTAAGACCAGTCTGAACGAGTGGACCCAAATGTGACGCAGAGTTTTTTTCAGGCTCATGTGCATTTCTTGTTTACCTTTTATATTGACGCCGTTTTTGTCCGGTTGAAATATTATAGATAATTTAGGCTAAAAAACAACATTAGCATTGAATATAAACATCGTTTTACATGTTTTACACGTTTTACATGTCTTATAAAAAACGATCAATCTTAACATAATCACTAGTTAACTACACATGGTTGATGATATTACTAGTTTCTCTAGCGTGTCCTGCATTGCATATAATGGATGCGGTGCCTGTTAATTTCTCATCGAATCACAGCCTACTTCGCCAAACGGGTGATGATTTAACAAGCGCATTCGCAAAAAAAGCACTGTCGTTGCACCAATGTGTACCTAACCATAAACTTCAATGGCTTTCTTAAAATCAATACACAAGTATATATTTTTTAACCTGCATATTTAGTTAATATTGCCTGCTAACATGAATTTCTTATAACTAGGGAAATTGTGTCACTTCTCTTGTGTTCCGTGCAAGCAGTCAGGGTATATGCAGCAGTTTGGGCCACCTGGCTCTTTGCGAACTGTGTGAAGTCCATTTACTCCTAACAATGACCGTAATTAATGTGCCAGAATTGTATATAATTATGACATAACGTTGAAGGTTGTACAATGTCACAGCAATATTTAGACTTATGGATGCCACCCGTTAGATAAAATACGGAGCGGTTCTGTATTTCACTGAAAGAATAAACGTTTTGTTTTTCGAAATGATAGTTTCCGGATTCGACCATATTAATGACCAAAGGCTCGTATTTCTGTGTGTTATTATGTTATAATTAAGTCTATGATTTCATATAGCAGTCTGATTGAGCGATGGTAGGCAGCAACAGGCTCGTAAGCATTCATTCAAACAGCACTTTTGTGCGTTTGCCAGCAGCTCTTAACTGTGCATCAAAGCATTGAGCTGTTTATGACTTCGGTTTATCAACTCCCGAGATTAGGCTGGTATAACTGATGTGAAATGGCTAGCTAGTTAGCGGGGTGCGCGCTAATAGTGTTTCAATCGGTGACGTCACTCACTCTGCGACCTTAAAGTAGTTGTTCCCCTTGCTCTGCAAGGGCGATGGGTAACGCTGTTGTCGATGTGTTCCTGGTTCGAGCCCAGGTAGGGGCGAGGAGAGGGACCGAAAGCTATACTGTTACACTGGCAATAATAAAGTGCTTATAAGAACATCCAATAGTCAAAGGTATATGAAATACAAATGGTATAGAGAGAAATAGTCCTATAATTCCTATAATAACTACAACCTAAAACTTCTTACCTGGGAATATTGAAGATTCATGTTAAAAGGAACCACCAGCTTCCATATCTTCTCATGTTCTGAGCAAGGAACTTAAATGTTAGGTTTTTTACATGGCAAATATTGCACTTTTACTTTCTTCTCCAACACTTTGTTTTCGCAATATTTAAACCAAATTGAACATGTTTCATTATTTATTTTTTGGCTAAATTGATTTTATTGATGTTTTATATTAAGTTAAAATAAGTTCACTGTTGTTGTAATTGTCCTTATTACAAATACATGTAAAAAATCAGCCGATTAATAGGTATCGGCTTTTTTTGGTCCTCCAATAATCGGCACCGGTACCGGCATTGAAAAATCATAATTGGTCGACCTATAGTTTGAACAAATATCAGTAAAATATGGTCTCCCCAGACATCATTTCTTTAGGTTTTTACAAGTCCGGAGTTATGTCCCTTCCTGGCGAAACACAGTTTGACACATTTCGTATCCCACTTCCTTCTCTGAAAGGCACCTTGTGAATCTATAAAATTTAGTCAAATTTGCTCACTACAAACCACCTCATTAACTTCTTTGGGGTAACCCCCCCCTTCTTCTCAATTTCCGCCTAAAGGCATACCCTAGTCTAACTGCCTGTAGCTCTGCCTATGCATATTCTTGGTATCATTTGAAAGGAAAGTCTGAATTTTGTGGAAATGTGAGTTGAATGTAGGAGAATATAACACAATAGATCTGGTAGAAGAAAATACAAGGAAATAAAGATACGTTTTCAGTTTTTTATTGTTGCTGCATCATCTTTCAAATGACCAAGAACAGTCAAACATACAGATAGGATGCTGGGGATGCTGAGGAGCTACATGGCATTGAGCATGAAGTCACCCAAGTGTCCCACACAAATGTAACCAAATGTACCCAAGTGGCTGAATTGGTACAGTGATACATTTTGAAGGAAAGAACTATATACAAAATACATAAATGCTATTCTAACACCCCCCAAAAATATATATATAACAAATATATATATATAAAAAATAAAATAATAATAATAAAACAAACAAATAACAAGGGTAACTATTTACATATTTTCTATTTACAATATTGTGAAGACCCTCAGTCCTCTACACAATATTGTGCTGCTGGTGCCATGGCCCATAGCAGTCTCTTTCTGTTGTAAAGAAAAGGCGTACTGAACTGGTGGTGCTGGTGATGGGGCATTTCCTGTGACAAAGCGCATAACGACGTCTCCCTACTGTGCCCTTTTTGCCCTGAGGTACATTCATGCCTGCAGAGATGAATCTGGGCAGGTGAACACCACTGGTTGGAGCAGAAGGGACAGAGGTAGAGGGGACAGAAGGTGCTACAGTGGACTTGCTGTAGCTAGCAAGCTCCTGGATGAGCAGCTCCCTGAAGGCTAGCTGTGAGATGGGGGGCTGTCCACAGCTCTTAGCCATTTCCTTCTGGAGGATGAAGGCATTCACCACAGCAATGTCAATGAAATGATAGAAAAATGTCTTGTACCATTTCATGGACTTGTGGAGAACATTGTAGAATCCTATCAGCGCATCTGACAGGTCCACACCTCCCATGCTCTTGTTGTAGTCCTTCACAGCAGCTGGAATGGTCCATGCCCCGGCACCGTCCTTCACAGCAGCTGGAATGGTCCATGCCCCGGCACCGTCCTTCACAGCAGCTGGAATGGTCCATGCCCCGGCACCGTCCTTCACAGCAGCTGGAATGGTCCATGCCCCGGCACCGTCCTTCACAGCAGCTGGAATGGTCCATGCCCCGGCACCGTCCTTCACAGCAGCTGGAATGGTCCATGCCCCGGCACCGTCCTTCACAGCAGCTGGAATGGTCCATGCCCCAGCACCGTCCTTCACAGCAGCTGGAATGGTCCATGCCCCGGCACCGTCCTTCACGCGCCTGACGTCGTATCTATCTATTTCCTCTATAATTTGGGTTAAATCAGTATGCCTAGACTTTGTTTTAGGTTTTCCTGATTTATTCGCAATATTTTAAATATGTAAACTTGTTGAAAATGCTATTGAACATGTACTGCTATGCGTAACACCCGTGGCTCAGTCAAGTAGGAATTGCAATGGCGAATGAACCTGTTTTACGCCAGAGTTTACGACAAAGGCTGGTCTTCAAACGTATAACCATTACATATTGCCGTTTACCTCAGCTCATTGGCTATCTTCCAAGCTAGATTTCAAGATGATCAGTGGTCATTGGGCCAAAATACAGTCATTCAACGATAGACCGGTCCTACCATTGGTGCGCAATGATGTCATTGATTGGTGTCTTCAAATCGGTTTGTTTCGGTCAATATGTCCCGGGAAAAGAACCATCAAGTATGGTTGTGTTAGTGACAACCAGAGAATTGCAATGAAACCAACCATGACTGGATAAACGTTTGTTTTGTGTGTGTAATTACCACGAACGCATCTTCCAAAGTTGAATGAGACGGAAATCATGACACAAGCGGTTTACAAATGTTTCGTGTTAGGCTATAAAAATGGATGTAATCAAACAAAACGAACATTCACTGTGTAGTTAGGACACTTGGCATTGCCACCAGAGGAAGATCTTCAAAGGTAAGCAATTTATTTTAGTGTTATTTCTGACTTTCATGACGCTAATGCTTGGTTGGAAAATGCTAGTGACACTTGTGTGTGTGTGGCGCCGTCCTCAGAAAATAGCATGTTTGCTTTTACAGTAAAGGCTTTTTGAAATCGGACACAGCGGCTGGAATAATAAGACGTTCATCTTTTAAATGATGTAAGTTACATGTATTTACTAGAATGTTTACTATAACAAATGGTGTATTTAGAATGTTAGTTCTGCAGTTTCACCGGATGTTGGCCTGGTGGGACGTTAGTGTCTCACCTACCCTAGAGAGGTTTTAAACTAAATTAAATCCTCAAGGGAGGAGGAACTGGGTGAGGAAATATCTGATAATCTATGGGAAGGGGCACTCAAAAGGGTACATACTGCTTGGTCTCACTCAATGCCAACTCATTCATAGGGCCTACTGGACCAAAGCAAGATTATCCAAAATTTACAAGGATGTGAACCCTAATTGTGTACTGTTATGATTATTATGAATAATGACTAAATGATGTATACATTTAACATAGAATTAGAACTAACAGAATTCTACCCTGTCTTTCTATAATGATAAATAATGTTTGTTCATTAGGAAGGGGTTATGTCGCATAGACCTAGGAAGAAAGGAATGTATGTGTGTGTCGAAAGAGAAAGAAGAGGCGCATTAACCTATGTTTGAACCGACCTGGCTGTAACTCTGGAGAGATAAGATAAGACAGGGAGAGCCCCTCCAGAGCTCTTGTGTCTGGGGGAGACTGGAACTGTCAGCTGAGTGGTAATAAACTGTGGTGAGACTCATGAGAAAATCCCTATGTTGCTGTGTATGTATGTGTGTAGGGTAAGAGAAAGTTAAATAAAAGGAAGGTCTTTGTATATGTACAGAAGCGCTCTCGTAAATAAACCTTACTGACTATTGTAAACTGGCCTCTGTATATTTAATTTCAATAAGAACCTTACAATTTCTTAAGTAATAGACAGAGTCATTTAAGTGAAGTTCAGTTTATGAACAGTTTATGAACTCAGAACAGTACGATGTAACCAGTCTCCTTCTAATCATGTAGACATGTTTTGGTATTGCCCATCTCTTGTTTGTTTCTAACACACTCTCAGAATTGAGGCACACAGATCGAGGCAGACCCTTTTATTGCATTATTCGGGGTTTCCTTACCCACAACACAATTGACCAAAATGAATAAGGATGTAATTGCCTGTCATTTTGTTAGCAAGACGTTTCATTTTACTTAGATGGAAATCCTCTGCACCCCCTTCTCATGCTCTTTGGATTAAATACATTTTGAATTTCATAAAGTTGGAAAAAATTAAACACACACTCAATGGGTCTATAGACAAATTCTATGCAATGTGGGATCCCTTCTTTTCTTATGTTAAATGACTACATTTCCCTGCAGTTCCAGAGTGATGTATATTTATATATTGGTGATGTAAGAGGCCTGGTATGTGTATACACGGCATCTCGGATGTCAAGGACTGTATTATCTGTGCTTGTTGACCTGTAACAACTGGATCTTAATATATATCATTTTTTCTTTGTTTTTTCTTTTATTTGTATGTTTGTCTCACTCTTTGTTTTGCTGTATTGTTGTATTTGATGTGTTGTTTTATATTACTAACAAATAACTTACAAGTGCAATCATTTTATAAATGCTGGTGTTGAAAATCCAATAAACAAAGTTTTTTTTTAAAAGGGACCAAAAATCTCAAATTTGGACAAATCAGACCAAAGGACATATTTCCACCGGTCTAATGTCCATTGCTTGTGTTTCTTGGCCCAAGCAAGTCTTGCTTCATATTGGTGTCCTTTATTAGTGGTTTCGTTGCAGCAATTCAAACAGGAAGGCCTTCACACGGTCTCCTCTGAACAGTTGATGTTGAGATGTGTCTGTTACTTGAACTCTGTGAAGCATTTATTGGGCTGCAATAAGAGATTCAGTTAACTCTAATGAACATATCCTCTGGGTCTTCCTTTCCTGTGGCGGTCCTCATGAGAGGCAATTTCATCATAGAGCTTAATTGTTTTTGCGACTTGCACTTGAAGAAACTTTAAAAGTTTGTGAAATTTTCCGCATTGACTGACTTTCATGTCTTAAAGAAATTATGGACTGTCGTTTCTCTTTGCTTATTTGAGCTGTTCTTGCCATAACATGGACTTGATCTTTTCCCAAATAGGGCTATCTTCTCTATACCATACTTATCTTTTGGGTTACTACATGATTCAATATTTGTTATTTCATAGTGTTGATGTCTTCCCTATTATTCTACAATGTAGAAAATAGTAAACATAGAGAAAACCCTTGAATGAGTAGGTGTGTTCAAAGTTTTCACTGGTATTGTACATTTAAACACACACACACACACATATATATAAATGCACACACACAAACACACACACAGAAATGTAAAATAAAATTTAAAAAACACCATAAAGATCGGCCCTTAGTTCAAATGTCAGATCTGAATCAGAAAGCAGTCTGATAGATATCCCACTGTGGAATGTTATTTGATGAAGCTTGTCTGGTCAGTGCATCAGATAAAACTACATGTATGAGAGTCAAACCAAAGCAGAGAGAAGAGACAGAGAGAAAGAGAGAGATTGTGTCTGTGTACATTAGAAACCATGTATTTGTGTGCATTCGAGCCTGTGCGTGAGTTTGTGTGTGTTTGAGACTGTAAGTGTGTGCGCTTGCGCCTCTGTGTGTGTGTGTGGCGTGTGAGTTCAAGCCAGTGTGTGTGTGTGTTGCCCTGAGAGTTGAGACACATCAATCGACACAGAAAAAGTCATCATGAAAAAGGCGACTATCCTCGTGGGTCCCTCTGTAATACGGTATAATACCAGCGCTTACACACACAGAATCAATACCACCTTTAAGGTTTACTCTGCCCCTTTCTCTATGGGCTGGATATAATGAACGACATTACATGAACGCAAAATATTGCTGTTATGACAGAATGGGAAACCAGACACACACCATCGCCGTCAACTACACAAAGACACACAAAAACACACACACACACACACATACACACACATCAGAGGATGATGCCAGGATGTGACGGCAATAAACTGGTTAGGAACATGGGAATAATGGACACACATAAGCAAACAATCAGACAAACAGCTGTGTTAGGATCATGGAATGGGCCTAAATGACCCACTAAGACAGAGACTTATAGACAGCTGGGTTAGGATCAGGGAATGGGCCTAAATGACCCACTAAGACAGAGACTTATAGACAGCTGTGTTAGGATCAGGGAATGGGCCTAAATGACCCACTAAGACAGAGACTTATAGACAGCTGTGTTAGGATCAGGGAATGGGCCTAAATGACCCACTAAGACAGAGACTTATAGACAGCTGTGTTAGGATCATGGAATGGGCCTAAATGACCCACTAAGACAGAGACTTATAGACAGCTGTGTTAGGATCATGGAATTGCCTAAATGACCCACTAAGACAGAGACTTATAGACAGCTGTGTTAGGAACAGACAGCTGGGTTAGGATCATGGAATGGGCCTAAATGACCCACTAAGACAGAGACTTATAGACCGTTGTGTTAGGAACAGACAGCTGGGTTAGGATCATGGAATGGGCCTAAATGACCCACTAAGACAGAGACTTATAGACAGCTGGGTTAGGATCAGGGAATGGGCCTAAATGACCCACTAAGACAGAGACTTATAGACAGCTGGGTTAGAATCATGGAATGGGCCTAAATGACCCATTAAGACAGAAATTTATAGACAGCTGGGTTAGGATCATGGAATGGGCCTAAATGACCCACTAAGACAGAGACTTATAGACAGCTGGGTTAGGAACATGGAATGGGCCTAAATGACCCACTAAGACAGAGACTTATAGACAGCTGTGTTAGGATCATGGAATGGGCCTAAATGACCCACTAAGACAGAGACTTATAGACAGCTGTGTTAGGAACAGACAGCTGGGTTAGGATCATGGAATGGGCCTAAATTACCCACTAAGACAGAGACTTATAGACAGCTGTGTTAGGAACAGACAGCTGGGTTAGGATCATGGAATGGGCCTAAATGACCCACTAAGACAGAGACTTATAGACAGCTGGGTTAGGATCAGGGAATGGGCCTAAATGACCCACTAAGACAGAGACTTATAGACAGCTGTGTTAGGAACAGGGAATGGGCCCTAAATGACCCACTAAGACAGAGACTTATAGACAGCTGTGTTAGGATCAGGGAATGGGCCTAAATGACCCACTAAGACAGAGACTTATAGACAGCTGTGTTAGGATCATGGAATGGGCCTAAATGACCCACTAAGACAGAGACTTATAGACAGCTGTGTTAGGAACAGACAACTGGGTTAGGATCATGGAATGGGCCTAAATGACCCACTAAGACAGAGACTTATAGACAGCTGTGTTAGGAACAGACAGCTGGGTTAGGATCATGGAATGGGCCTAAATGACCCACTAAGACAGAGACTTATAGACAGCTGGGTTAGGATCAGGGAATGGGCCTAAATGACCCACTAAGACAGAGACTTATAGACAGCTGGGTTAGGATCATGGAATGGGCCTAAATGACCCATTAAGACAGAGATTTATAGACAGCTGGGTTAGGATCATGGAATGGGCCTAAATGACCCTCTAAGACAGAGACTTATAGACAGCTGGGTTAGGAACACGGAATGGGCCTAAATGACCCACTAAGACAGAGACTTATAGACAGCTGTGTTAGGATCACGGAATGGGCCTAAATGACCCACTAAGACAGAGACTTATAGACAGCTGTGTTAGGAACAGACAGCTGGGTTAGGATCATGGAATGGGCCTAAATGACCCACTAAGACAGAGACTTATAGACAGCTGTGTTAGGAACAGACAGCTGGGTTAGGATCATGGAATGGGCCTAAATGACCCACTAAGACAGAGACTTATAGACAGCTATGTTAGGAACAGACAGCTGGGTTAGGATCATGGAATGGGCCTAAATGACCCACTAAGACAGATACTTATAGACAGCTGGGTTAGGATCATGGAATGGGCCTAAATGACCCATTAAGACAGAGATTTATAGACAGCTGGGTTAGGATCATGGAATGGGCCTAAATGACCCACTAAGACAGAGACTTATAGACAGCTGGGTTAGGAACAGACAGCTGGGTTAGGAACAGGGAATGGGCCTAAATGACCCACTCAGACATAGAGACTTATAGACAGCTGGGTTAGGAACAGATAGCTGGGTTAGGAACAGGGAATGGGCCTAAATGACCCACTCAGACATAGAGACTTATAGACAGCTGGGTTAGGAACAGATAGCTGTGTTAGGAACAGGGAATGGGCCTAAATGACCCACTCAGACAGAGACTTATAGACAGCTGTGTTAGGAACAGACAGCTGGGTTAGGATCATGGAATGGGCCTAAATGACCCACTAAGACAGAGACTTATAGATAGCTGTGTTAGGAACAGACAGCTGGGTTAGGATCATGGAATGGGCCTAAATGACCCACTAAGACAGAGACTTATAGACAGCTATGTTAGGAACAGACAGCTGGGTTAGGATCATGGAATGGGCCTAAATGACCCACTAAGACAGATACTTATAGACAGCTGGGTTAGGATCATGGAATGGGCCTAAATGACCCATTAAGACAGAGATTTATAGACAGCTGGGTTAGGATCATGGAATGGGCCTAAATGACCCACTAAGACAGAGACTTATAGACAGCTGGGTTAGGAACATGGAATGGGCCTAAATGACCCACTAAGACAGAGACTTATAGACAGCTGGGTTAGGAACAGACAGCTGGGTTAGGAACAGGGAATGGGCCTAAATGACCCACTCAGACATAGAGACTTATAGACAGCTGGGTTAGGAACAGATAGCTGGGTTAGGAACAGGGAATGGGCCTAAATGACCCACTCAGACATAGAGACTTATAGACAGCTGGGTTAGGAACAGATAGCTGTGTTAGGAACAGGGAATGGGCCTAAATGACCCACTCAGACATAGAGACTTATAGACAGCTGGGTTAGGAACAGATAGCTGTGTTAGGAACAGGCAATGGGCCTAAAGGATACACTCAGACACTCACATACGCATTGCTAGGCTAAGTATAAAGCAACCATGGACAGACAGACACACACACATACACACACACACACACATCGTGACAACCATGGTCTAGACTATCTTTGCTATGGTGAGAGAGAGAGAGAGAGAGAGCCATCAAGAAACACATCAAATTAACTATTCTCTGTGGTTGTGTTGTGGCAGTTCCTAATTGCCATGCCATCAATAGGAATCAGAGATGTGCATTATCTCAGCCATTCTGGGCAATTTGTTTGTTCGTTTTTTCCCGTTATCTATTCCCAAAGAGGCCATCCTTTGAGTTCATTGCCAAAAGGCATAATTAATTGCAGAAGCAGGTCTGGGGCTCTGGTTGTGCTTCCTGCTAGCTTCACTCTGCCCTCACCCCCACTCTGGCCCAGTCATGCTCACAGATCGCTCCAAACCAAGATGGCACCCAGAGCAAATATTGATACAGTCACCCCGGTACGAGCCAAGTGGAATCCACCCTGGCGACAGAGGCATCTGTGGCTCTAAATGCAGCATGGCAACGGAGGGAGACTCCTCTCCGCCATGGTTACGTAACGTAAAACACAGAAGAGAGGAGAGTCAGTGAGCCGAGCACATGCATACAACAGGCAGCCGATGGCATTTTCATTTGGGAGGATGGGCTCATAGTAATGGCTGGAACGGAATAAATTGAATGGTATGAAACACATGAAACACATCATTTCCATGGTTTCCACATGTTTGATAATATTCAATTAATTCCATTCCAGACCTTATTATGAGTCGTCCTCCCATCAGCAGCCTCCTGTGATGAATACGCAATCGCTTTCTCTTTCCCTCTCTTTCCCTCTCTCACTCTCTCTATTTTTTGATTTGTCTCTCTCTCTGTTTCTGGCCCCCCTCCCAATCCATCAAATTTTTTGGTCTCTCCATATCCTGTTTTCTTTACAGCTCTGTCCTGCTACTGTGTTCGTAGCTTTCTGCCATCCTCTCTCTCTCTCTCTCTCTCTCTCTCTCTCTCTCTCTCTCTCTCTCTCTCTCTCTCCCATCTCTCCTCCCTCCTGCCCTCCCTCTCTTATCTCTCCCCCACTCCCTCCCTCCCTCCCGCCCTCTCCCTCTCTGAGGATGTGGTAGTGGTTGTATACTGTAGTGTGTGTCCTGATGAGAGGGGTTCCGACAGGGGAGCCTGTAGATGCAATGATGAGTCTGTTAAGCCTGTTGGTCTGTGTGTGTTGCTCAGTCGGACCCAGCCAGCAAATCAGATCCCTCCTGACAGCCCTGCCCAGACAGAATTAAAATATCAGCCTTAACACAGCAGAGAGAGAGCTCAGACATGACCACACACACACACACACGCAATGTTGAACCCAGTCAGGGAGTGACAGAGAAAGGAGAAAGGAGGGACATCCAATACCCCCCCTTAGCCCTCCTTATTTTTAAGAGTTCCTCTGTGGCGAGTGGCAATTGAAATCAGAGCAACTAGTGGTAGGGAGATGTAAATAACCCTAGGGAATGGGACATCACTACATCAGCCGCTCACATCTGAAGCCGCCAACAGATAGCCTACCACGCAATTCATTGACAACATTGCCTGTGCTGGCGGAAGTAATAGCTTTCCTTATATTTCTCATGCAACAAATACGTACTTACCATATGAGCAACAAATGAGAACAGCAAAACAACTATGTGATCATAATGTACCAATCCTCTGGCTGTGGTTCAATGTGGAGTAATAGGCTACTGAAGCAGGACTTTCATTCCATAATACAGTAGCAGTTTGACATTTAACAGTCCCATTTCCTTCACTCAGCGTTTTCTGCAAAATAATTAATCAGTGGAAGCATTGTAGATCAATTGAAATGGCTTATCTGGACTAATATTTATAACAAACGTTTTAGGGTCCATACTTCAATACACAGATCAGCTACATAGCTACAAATCCATAGAAAAAAAAGTCATTTTATCCTACAACACATATCATAGAAAAAAATATTCCAAAATGGTTCTTCGGCTGTGTCCATAGGATTACCATTTTTGGTTCAAGGTAGAACCCTTTTTGGTTCCAAGTAGAACTCTTTTGGGTTCCATGTAGAACCCTCTGTGGAAAGGGTTCTACATGGAAATCAAAAGGGTTCTAATTGGAACCAAAAAAGGGACCTTTAACCTATGGGGACAGCCAAAGAACCCTGATAGGTTCTAGATGGCACCTTTTTTTCTGAGAGTGTACCACTACAAAATAATCAAGAAAATAGTTTGCTATGTTACTTCAGCTGCATTGCATGACAATATATGCATTAATGTTACTACAATAAAGAACAATGACAAGGCAATTTCCGCAACAACTAAGAGTGTGGAGGCACGAGGCTCAACTTCTCCGATGTTGTGGTTCCCTGGCTACCAAGCAGTACACAGTGTGAAGCAAATCCACGCACATGCGCAGATACTGTGCGTGACTGTGTGATAGCGAAGTGTTGCATCTCGCTCATCTCAATATCTCCTGCGCTGCTCTTGGCTACGTCATTTCGCTGAGTCTACCTTTAACTAGATTCTGTACATCCACTGGGTTTCACAAGATGACTGCCTGGTTTGCTGGTTCAGGAGTCCCTAAAACATTAAAGAACACAAATTACAATTCATGCAAATGTCAAATGCCCACACAGCATGCTAAATGTATAGCCAGTTGGCTGTTAGCTATACAGCTAGCTTGTTAAATAGTGAATTTCACAAATCAACTTCATGACAAAAACAATATACATAATAATTTGGTCTCTACATTAACTAACATGTTCCTTTCAAATGCACATTTTTGGGTTGATTCGTTATGAAGTTATAATTACCTACATTTGCTGCCATCCTAGTTTTTTAGGAAGCCATCTTTACTGAAGCAATGTTGAGCCTTGGGTAAAGTTGGGTCGCAGAGGATAATGGGAGTTTTGAGTTTTGGGTTAGTCAGCAAGTGGATTAACTTTGTTCAGAGGGTTGACAATGCACTAAGCCTTGCTCAAAGTTGAATGGGGGGGGGGGGGTAAGGAAGATTGAGGGGTGAAGGACTAAAGGATGGGGAGATGGAGGAAAAGAAGAGAGTGAAGGACGGGTGGAAGGAGCCAGGAGATGGATAGAGGAGGGGGTGATGGGGGAACAGTGGCCTGGCCAGGGTGCACTGATCCAGGGAAGACCAAGCTGTTGCATGGCCACTGGACCATATGCACCACACACACATACACAACCTAGTGCACACACATGTAGTAGTGAAGGAGGGACAACAGCTTTCTTCTCTGGACACCAAGGCACACAAACAGCACGTCGATCCCTCATACAAGACAGAGGATATAATATTCAAGCCTCCCTATTTACCACACAGATGGCATGTAGGCCGAATGCCGTTATGAATGGAATAAATGAGGTTGAGGCAAGTCTTGTGTTACGTTATATTATTCAACGGATGGGCTAAAAAACTAACGGAAATAGTTTTTAGGCAGTGCGTATGTGGAGGAACACAAGAAGAGGCACTTTCAACAGATGGGAGAAGAAGAGCGAGCGCTTGGAGGCTCCTCACATTGCCGCCACCGCGTCCCGCTTGTCGGCACCGTTCAGCGTCACGGGAGCCACCTGCTTGCGTCGGTAATGGCAAGCAACACACCTTGGGACCAGCAACGTCATGCCGTCGTTTTGGGGAAAAATGGAGAGAGACAAACAAAGTTGCAAAAAAATCAACTGCAGTCTACAGTGGGCGCCAAAGCAAAGTCCTATAACACTTCCCAAGATGCAATGGTTTACAGTAGCCTACCACAGGAGTCTGGTGGGGGAGGTTGGCTCATAACGGCAGAAATCACAGGCGGTTGGTGTCATCTTAATTGGGGAGAATGGGCTCGTGATAATAACTGGGATAGGTGGAATGATAAAATGGTTTCCATGTATTTGATGCCATTCCATTTGCTCTGTTCCGGAGCAGCCTCCATTGGCTGAAATGGAGTGAGTGGAATGGCATCAAACACATGGTAACCATATGTGTGATGTGTTTGACACCATTCCATTGACTCCGTTCCAACCATTACTAAGAGCAGCCATTACTATAGTGGTCTAGTGTAGTCTACTGTGCTGGTGATTCACGAAATCATTCAGTCTAATAATGACACCCCATACTCCACATCAGTATTCTTGTTATATGAAGGAACGCCATAAACACCATAAATTGGGGAAAACAAATGTTCTTTCCCATTGTCCCCCATTGTAAAAACATGACAACTTTGTTTTTTTGTAATACAAAACTATCAAAACAAGCTGAAAAGCTGCTGTGATGTTCAATGTAACCAGGTCAAAAATCTCGACCTACGATTCACAATTCTCCCATGTAGGGAAATAGAGCCTGTGAGAAGATCCCTGTGACTGAAGTGCAGGCTATTCAGTTTGAAAGAGTGGGAAATTGTAGGGACCCGGTGTCCAAGTAGGATACACATAGCTATGAGTGTGGAAAACATTTCATCACAGGTAAGACAATTAACTTGTTTATAAAGTAACTCCACTCACTACTTGTAACTTTATAGTCCATTCGTTTGTGTTGTGGGTCCCTTTCTGGTTGGTACCTAGCTAACATTCACTTACGTGGCTGCTAGCGCCATCATGAAAAGGGGCTTGAGGGAAGCCCTACGATATTATGCATTTTGAAGTAGTGGAATGTTTAGGAGCAGGCATGTTGAAGTAATCTTTAGACATGTTGCACTTTTCTTAAATGTAGTTTTGTAATTGACTACAACAAGCAGACAACAAGAAAACTGCATTTGAAAATGCCAAAGTTTTTGCTATGAGCCAATTGTGTAACCAGCGTTCTATTTCATACTGACTGGGACTGTTGGACCGAAGGAATGACACATCCTTCGTTAATGTTCCACAGGAGAATACACTAAATGTGACTTATGATTGATCTGGCAATGCGGTGAGGAGGCACCATACGGCGATGCCTTGCTCCTCCCTAATGCTGCAACAATGCAAAGGGGTCCACATAGCTCTGTATATCTCCGCATTGACATAATAGACATCATAGCTTGACGGTAGGTAGGGGTGGTACATCCTTTATAAACTTCCTTGACAACGTCCTTTAAAACAAACATGGGGAACTTTTACAAAAGGCTATCAGAACAAGTTTGCAAATACACATCTATATGATACCTCATGTAGGGATTTCTAAGACTCCAAAAATGATTTGTACTCCTGGAAAGAGATCGGGAGGTAATGGGGATAGATGCAGTAAAGAGGTCAATAGAACGCAGACCTTGGGGGACGCTGAGTTGGTGCAAATTCAACAAATGGATATTCCTTAGTCTGTCATGATTGATGTATTGTAAAGGGCCAAAATGTGGTGACTGCTGTCCGATTTGGATATATTTTGCTGCATAACATTTAGAAGTTGTCCCCTTTCAGGTTTAGAAAAAGTGACTGCTAAATGCTATCTATCGTTGGTATAAGGTGGTAGCATAGCAAGCATACAGGTGGTAGTCAAAGTCATGTTTAACTGTAATGCAGTTGATTGATGAAAACGACATGAACATGTATGGGTTTGACATCCATACAAGATTTATAATCCAATTTTTTACTTCAAAATAGTGTGAAATACACATGTAAATATGTAAATGTAGGCTCATTTTGCTGGGGGGTAATTAGGCCATTTGGGATCTTTCCCCCACGGCCTCTTTCCCCCACGCATTTCCATGGCATTTCCATTGCGTAAGTCGAGTTCCATTGACCTCTGTACCGCATCTATGAAAGGGGAAGCTTGCCACAAGAAGTGGAGGCAGTTGTGGGACAAGCTCGTTAAGCAACAACAAAAAACGGTGCTGCCTTTTTACTTTGTGATATTTTGGCTGAGCTCCTATGTTAAGTATCGGGAAACCGACTCCAACATTTCAAAAGAGTTAAGGTCTTGTCTTGTCTTTTCTTTTAGCCCTGAATCACTGCACGTTGTGCAAACCTACTTATTGGATGTCCATGACACACTCCGCTCTACTGTGCTCCCAGAAGCGCAAGAAGTATGAATGCTCTGACTTCTGCAGAATCCGCAGTGCTGTAAATACTATATGTCTGTATGACTTGTCTGGGTACCAGTCTTTTCAGCTAAAATTCCACTCCTTGCCATTCCTGTCATTTGCCAAAGAGACTGGCCTTTCAGGAATCTCAACATTCAATATGCAGCTGGATTTACAACGCAGCTGCTGATTGGCAGTTGAAAGCAACATTAATATTTTCTATGAGAACATTATGGAACTTAGGGTGCGTGCAAATTTGGTAAGATATATCATTAGAATTTTGAGAGCAACAATAAACAATACTCACAATATGTTGACACAATTACAATCTTTATAGAATAGAAATCTAATTTCATAAAGTTTCCAGCAGCAAATGAAACAGAATGTGAATTCTCTCCTCCCTCTCTCCCCGGTTTTAGCTTGTGGCTATCACTGTCTATCTGGCTAGGTTTAGGATATTTACTAGCCCATTTCAGTGACATACTTGGCTATGATTAGCACGTTACTTGGTCCCGTTGTGGTGGGATATTCTGTCACAACCGTGTGTAGAGAAGGACCAATGAACAGCGGAGGTTGAGTTCCACATCTTTATTTCTAAGTGAAACTTAAGCAAAACAAGACAAGACCGAAACGTGGTGCACATGCACCAACACAAACAATATCCCACAAACACAGGTGGGAAAAACAGCTACTTAAATATGATCCCCAATTAGAGACAACGATTACCAGCTGCCTCTAATTTGGATTCATACAAATCACCAACGTAGAAAATAAACTTAGATCACCACATAGAAGTAAATCAACTAGATCACCCCCAGTCACAGCCTGACCTACTTCACCATAGAGAAACAATTGCTCTCTATGGTCAGGGCGTGACACAAACAAAACATTTTGTTTGTCTCTAAGCAGGTTTCCATCCAAACTTTTTATGCGAGTAAAAAAACAAATGTCACGACAAACCTGATGAAAACAGCAAAGTTGTCATTAACCTTTCCAAATGTCAACAAAATAAAAAATGCAAGACAAGGTGGGGTCTTTTTGTGTTGGTAAAATGTATTATGTAAGAAATGCTGGTGGTAACGCCTTTATGCGCAAATATTGATACAGTGTATAATAACCATCATATGGAAGTAAACTTGGAGTCATGCGATGATAGGTTGTGTGGTACCCCCACTCCCACTACAACTCTAGAAAGCATGCAGTCTATTCAGTGCAGAATGTAATGTGAAAAAGTCGATTTTCATCCCAGGCCTGATATTCTAAGAGTTGATTCTGGTTGGGCTGGCCCTGGCTTATGGTTTGTACAACATTATAACCTATGTTTGAGACCAAAGTGTTGCAGTGGCTGTGTGAGAAGAGTGCCTGTATCTCTCACAGAACTAGAATGACATTCACTTTCTATGATCTCTTCCTCTCTCTGCTGTGATAGACATGAGCCTGCAACTCTCATCTCTCCAGTGTTGCACTTCATAAATTATTTCCTTATAGAATCATAGCCACACTAAGGGTTCTGCAGCACCCCTGATAAATTAAAATACATTTGCTAAAGTTATAGAATTACTGCTGTCTATTCAGAAAGAAAGGAATACTTCAGAATAGCCTACTACACCATAAGAATGACTTTAATTTAGCCTCAGAGGAATAATAGCTTTTTTTTTTTAAATAGTCTAGCTGTGGGTTGTGCGTAACATAATAACAAGGCATAGACTACAGTCCGGGCCGAAAGGCAAATCTGTCAGTGAACAGCATTCAGACAAAACAGGCCTTTGAAATATTTCAAATACAAAAAGCTACAAGCTCTCAAAGTATCACATAACAATTAGACGTTCATCCATTTTTCTCAAATTTCAAATTTTGAAGTTGTTCCAAATGTGTTTAAGGTTAAGGTTAGGCATCAACTCCTAATTGCTAAGGTTAGGCATTAACTCTGAATAGTTCAGGTAAGGGTTAAGGTTGGGGATAGGCTTAAAACAAAAATATCAAAACCACTTTATTTTACTGTATTCGAACTTGCAACCTTTGGAATCAGATGCACCATCCACAATACCCTAGCTAAACTGAAACCTACTTGAAGGTAAAGGTGCTCACTGTTGCCCCTAGTGGTCGGTTACCACATCATCTCCTGACCTCCTCAGACATGGATGGATGTCGAATTCTGACTTGTATCAAGGGTGACCTGCCTGGGGAAAACACCGGTTTGAAAGCAAATGACTGAAAGGGCTGAAAAGAGAATACTCTAAACTCTCTGCTGTAGGCTACCAAATATTTCCCCAACTTCCAAATATTGTTTTCCAAAATAAAACAAGAGAGAAAATGCATGAGCCATCATCTAGTGATTGAGCTGCACATCATTGGGTGAGTCAGTGAAACTGGAAAGCAATTTTTAGGACTATAATTTCCTCCTCATATTGTAGCCTACAATATGTCTCCACACAAGGTTGTTTTTATTGATCTCACATTCTCAAGTTGTCAGTGTCAATGTAGCCTGTCATTTCTATAATTTCTGCGCTGTTAAAACAGATTCTGCTAAAGTTTCCAGTCATGTAAAATTATGTAAAATTGCAGGAAATGCGTTTATAAAAGTCCACATTTTTCCCTGACCCTGGGCTACAAAAAAAACACCCATGTGTGCAAATTCTCAAAGTGCCTCTACTCTACTGCTCTGTCACTACGCAAATGCTATGATATGCATGCAATGCATTCTGGTATCTCAGAGCTCCCCAGGTGACCCCCCTCTCCCACTCACTTTTTGTTCCACCACCTCCCGATTTACAAATTAAGCACAGACTTTATTAGCCTACAGAAGAACTAAGTTATGATGAACTTCACAGGTTGATGAAAGTGCTCCATTCTAATAGATATCGAGGGTCTTATTCTGGTGACATGATGATCGATGCTTGGCTGCCATTTGTCAAATAAAAATAATCAATCTTGTATCCATAATAATCTCATCGTGTAGGGGCTGTATCTGCGAGCTGTCAGATGGAGCACACATGCCAAGACCGAGTGGGCACATTCGCTATAGCCTAAAAGGCAAAAATTATTGTGACAAAACCATCAGCGGAGTTGAAAATGCGATAGAAACCTAAATAACGTGTATTTGTAATTCAGTACATGGGAATTTAACTGCAAAAGTATTTTTATGTGCAGATCATCATGCACAGGCTTTTTTCAGCAACAAGTCAATTTCATGGAAACATCTTTGGTGGGAATATGCGCATATTGTTTTTATGCAGATTTTAGAATATTCACATGAAAATCTGTCGCCAATTGGATGGAAACCTAAACTCAGCAAAAAAAGAAAATGTCCCTTTTTCAGGACCCTGTCTTTCAAAGATAATTAGTAAACATCAAAATAACTTCACAGATCTTCATTGTAAAGGGTTTAAAAACAGTATATACATATGAGATGAGTAATGTAGGGTATGTAAACATATAAAAGTGGCATTGTTTAAAGTGGCTAGTGATACATTACATCAAGATGGCAAGATGCAGTAGATGGTATAGAGTACAGTATATACATATAAGATGAGATAGTAGCTGTTTTTCAGTCTTTCGGTCTCTGCTTTGATGCACCTATACTGACCTCACCTTCTGGATGTTAGCAGGGTGAACAGGCAGTGGCTTGGGTGGTTGTTGTCCTTGATTATATTTTTGGCCTTCCTGTGACATCGGGTGTTGTAGGTGTCCTAGAGGGGAGGTAGTTTGCCCCCGGTGATGCGTTGTGCAGACCTCACTACCCTCTGAAGAGCCTTACGGTTATGGGCGGAGCAGTTGCCGTACCAGGCGGTGATACAGCCCGACAGGATGCTCTCGATTGTGCATCTGTAGAAGTTTGTGAGTGTTTTTGTTGACAACCCGAATTTATTCAGCCTCTTGAGGTTGAAGAGGTGCTGCTGCGCCTTCTTCACCATGCTGTCTGTGTGGTTTGACCATTTCAGTTTGTCCGTGATGTGTACGCCGAGAAACTTAAAACTTTCTACCCTCTCCACTACTGTCCGTCGATGTGGATAGCGGGGTGCTCCCTCTGCGGTATCCTGATGTCCACGATCATCTACTTTATTTTGTTGACGTTGAGTGTGAGGTTATTTTCCTGACACCACACTCCGAGGGCCCTCGCCTCCTCCCTGTAGTCGTTGTTGGTAATCAAGCCTACCACTGTAGTGTTTTCTGCAAACTTGATGATTGAGTTGGAGGCGTGCATGGCCACGCAGTCGTGGGTGAACAGGGAGTACAGGAGAGGGCTGAGAACGCACCCTTCTGGGGCCCCAGTGTTGAGGATCAGCGGGGTGGAGATTTTTGACCTACCCTCACCACCTCGGGGCGGCCCGTCAGGAAGTCCAGGACCCAGTTGCACAAGGCGGGGTCGAGTCCCAGGGTCTCGAGCTTGATGACGAGTTTGGAGGGTACTATGGTGTTAAATCTAATCAAATGTATTTATACAGCCCTTCATACATCAGCTGATATCTCAAAGTGCTGTACAGAAACCCAGCCTAAAACTCCAAACAGCAAGGAATGCAGGTATTGAAGCACGTTGGCTAGGAAAAACTCCCTAGAAAGGCCAAAACCTAGGAAGAAACCTAGAGAGGAACCAGGCTATGTGGGGTGGCCAGTCCTCTTCTGGCTGTGCCGGGTGGAGATTATAACAGAACATGGCCAAGATGATCAAATGTTCATAAATGACCAGCATGGTCAAATAATAGTAATAATAATAAATGCTGAGCTGTAGTCGATGAACAGCATTCTCACATAGGTATTCCTCTTGTCCAGATGGGTTAGGGCAGTCTGCAGTGTGATTGCATCGTCTGTGGACCTATTGGGGCGGTAAGCAAATTGGAGTGGGTCTAGGGTATCAGGTAGGGTGGAGGTGAAATGTTCCTTGACTAGTCTCTCAAAGCACTTCATGATGACGGAAGTAAGTGCTACAGGGCGGTAGTCATTTAGCTCAGCTACCTTCGCTTTCTTGGGAACAGGAACAACGGTGGACCTCTTGAAGCATGTTGGGACAGCAGACTGGGATAAAGATTGATTGAATATGTCTGTAAACACACCAGCCAGCTGGTCTGCTCATGCTCTGAGGATGCGGCTGGGGATGCCGTCTGGGCCTGCAGCCTTGCGAGGGTTGACACGTTTAAATGTTTTGCTCACGTCGGCTGCAGTGGAGGAGAGCTCGCAGGTTTTGGTAGCGGGCCATGTCAGTGGCACTGTATTGTCCTCAAAGCGAGCAAAGAAGTTGTTTAGTCTGTCTGGGAGCAAGACATCCTGGTCTGCGACGGGAACTGTTTTCCTTTTATAGTCCGTGATTGACTAGACCCTGCCACATACCTCTCATGTCTGAGCCGTTGAATTGTGACTCTACTTTGTCTCTATACTGACGCTTAGCTTGTTTGATTGCCTTGCGGAGGGAATGAACCATAAACAATTAATGAACATGCACCTGTGGAACGGTTCTTAAGACATTAACAGCTTAAAGACTGTAGGCAATTAAGGTAACAGTTATAAAAACTTATGACACTAAAGAGGCCTTTCTATGGACTCAGAAAAACACCAAAAGAAAGATGCCCAGGGTCCCTGCTCATCTGTGTGAATGTGCCTTAGGCATGCTGCAAGGAGGCATGACGACTGCAGATGTGGCCAGGGCAATAAATTGCAATGTCCGTACTGTGAGACACCTAAGACAGCACTACTGGGAGACAGGATGGACAGCTGATCGTCATCGCAGTGGCAGACCACGTGTAACATCCCCTGCACAGGATTGGTACATCCGAACATCACACTTGCGGGACAGGTACAGGATGGCGACAACAACTGCCCGAGTTACACCAGGAACGCGCAATCCCTCCATCGGTGTTTAGACTGTCTGCAATAAGCTGAGAAAGGCTGGACTGAGGGCTTGAGGCCTGCAAGACAGGAATGTCAGTGTTCTGACAGAGCCCGGATCTCAATCCCATTGAGCACATCTGGGACCTGTTGGATCGGCGGGTGAGGGCTAGGGCTATTCCCCTCAGAAATGTCCGACAACTTGCAGGTGCCTTGGTGGAAGAGTGGGGTAACATCTCACAGCAAGAACTGCAAATCTGGTGCAGTCCATGAGGAGGAGATGCACTGCAGTACTTAATGCAGCTGGTGGCCACACCAGATACTGACTGTTACTTATGATTTTGACCACCCTTTGTTCAGGGACAAGTTATTCCATTTCTGTTAGTCACATGTCTGTGGAACTTGTTCAGTGTTTGTCTCAGTTGTTGAATCTTGTTATGATCATACAAATGTTAAGTTTGCTGAAATTAAACGCAGTTGAGAGGATGTTTCTTTTTGTGCTGAGTTTAGTTTCTGGCTTGCATAGCACAGGTGGTGGTGTCCTAAATTCACTGTAGTAGGCTAGGCCTAATATATAGGCTACCATACGAATGGTGGATTCAATAGCCCAGTCTAGGAATGATTTTATATTTTACATATCTCTGTCTTCACTGTTCCCTTCTTGCGCAATTCGTGCATCTCGCTGGCATCTCCACTGGCCTCTCTCTCTCTTCCATCCTCTCTCTATTGCTCTTATAGCTCTTGAACCAGTAGCCTAGCTCAATGCGTGTCCCAGAAGCAGCAATATAGTTTCGTCACGTATTTTGAACAATTCAAAAATATAATATGCAATAGCGTTCACACAGTGAACTGGCGGGGAAGTTTGAATGGCAAGAGCTTCTCTGGTGTGATGTGACCACATTGGCTGGTGGTAAAAATGCAATAAAGGCGAATCTTCTGTTCTCCTTGCACCCAATGTTTATGTTTACAATAAAATGTAATACGTTAGAATGCCCAATGTTATGACGTTTTCAAACAAATGCATGAATTAAGTCAGAACGTTTTCCTATAAGACTAATTTGCATAAACATCGCGATTGGATGATGGCTGTGAGGGTTTTCGAATCAGGTTCAAATCCTCTGATCTCATGATTGATAGAATGTTCATATTTGAAGACTCCCGAAAGCCCAGTATCTTTGTCAGACGACAGGAGTGGCAAGGAGTGAATGTAATAGCTGAACAGAGATGGCAACCAGGCTCCAGATTGACCATAAATGGGCTTTATAAACACACACATGCATGCGCGCGCGCACTAACACAAGCACTCACACCGCACACTTGGGAGAGAGGGGGATAGCAACGGCCTAACAATAGGCCTACAACATATCCTTATCTCTTGATGAGACATGTGTCTATCGAACACACATTGGTGTGAATGCAGTGTGAAAAGACACACAGCCCCAGTGTCGAGGAGGATAAGGCTTGCGGTGATTCCAAACACATCTCTAAAGAAATAGGATCCCCTGCCTACACCACTCGCGTTTAAGAGAGCGAGTCTGTGTGCGTTTTCGACACTGCGCAAAGTTACAGGTCTGACTGAATAGGTTGAGACAAATGTCAAATGCACACCACTCTCACATAAACCGGGATTAGAGAGACCAGTACCACATGCGTTGGGCCAAAGCTAAACGAAGGGCGTCTGTTGCGTATTATGTGAGGGTCTTCTGCTGTATAAACAATCTGTGATTTTCCGTGACCGGTACTCCAGTTCAGGTTCACAGAACAGGAGTCGTTAGCGACATTCCCAGGGCTGACGCAGATGCACCCGCTGGATAGAAGGTCGCATGTCAACGTTGGGCTAATTCTAACGTGCTACGGATTAACACTTGTGTATTCACCACAAAATACATCATTCACACAAATGTATCAAGGGTTTTTCTATGAGGGATACTTTCACAACCATGTCAATAGGTTAAGTACGCTTACTGCCAAGCTCCAAAATATACAGAATATCGTTTATAAAACACACACAATCGGCACATATTACATTCACCTTGAATCAGAAATAAGGAAGTTGTGATATGGATTCTTACCTGATTGCTGTTAGCAGTAGTTATTCGATGTAACGGATATTTCCCGATCGGTTTCGTTGATGCAAATTAAGTTTTCCATCCATGGCACGTCTCAGTTGGGGAGATAGAATATCATTCACATGAGCGACGGGGAATCTTCTGTCCACAAATCTTCACGACGAGTCAATCCAGCTCTCCTCCAAAACCGATGAAAAGTAAAAACCGAAATAGTTTAAAAAAAAATGAAAATATGACATGAAATCATAAAACACCATAAATCAAACGAAAATATGCAAACGGAAAAATACACCAAAAAACACAATCCCAACGAAAAAGGGGGGCAAAATGCCGTAGAAAAAGAGAGGTCCAGTTTTGTTCATAAACTGTCGAAGTGCTCTTTGATAAATCCACTCCGTATCTCCATGGTCTCATGCAGACACATTGTATTCCAAACCGAGCAGAGAATGCGCTCACGAGCCGCGGCAGCAGCAGAACGGGATAACGCGTTTTTTTCTTATTCTAGTGCCCAATATTGCGAGTCCTCCTCTTCTTACAGTAGCTATTTTTCCGAAGCTGAAAACCACACTGACAACGCGTAAAACCACCTCTCCTTATCTCTCCCACTACCCCTCTCCTTTATTCGCTTTGGCTGAGTGTGAATGGGTCTGTCTCTCGACTAGGTCTATTCTGCTCTGGCATCCGCGATATCCACAGGCAGCGGCTCACAGTAGGGCATCTGGTTCCCCGCAGTCGCTTCAGCAGCGGAGAACGGAGATGCGCGGTCCCGTCTCTCTCTCTCTCGTTCTTTTTTTTCTTCTCTCTCGATGGGGACCAGTCTGGCGCGCATCCTGTTGCTGACGTCACCCCGGCGCAAATTCCAAACACAACATATGAAAAAAGCTTAATCACCATAGTCTACTACTAACTCACTTACAGGTAAAAAATAACACAGCCTACTATTTATATCATCATCCCCCTTTAGTTCTGTTTTTTTAATATGCTGTCTTATAGCCTTCTCTTCACACAACAACACATCTACAAATGTAATATCCCACCTGCACTCATCTCTATGGCTCATTGACTAAATATTGCAGATCATTCCTTTTATAAATGCATATTGACCATTTGCAATGGGTCAACAAACAAGACAAAATTAGATTCCGTTTCCGATTACCAACTGTGCAAAAACGGTTTGAATCAACGTTTTTCTACGGTTTTCCACGTGTTTAAACCAAATAAATCAATGTGATGACGTTGAGTCAACGCACCATTTTACACTAACTATCATTTTTATTCAGACATTTGGATCAACACAAATAAATAATCATAACATTTACAACTATATAAATATACAAATGTATACAAAAATAAGACTCAAATGTCAAAAATAAGTAACAAAGACAATTAGAAACAAATGTGTTTTTATTTGGCACTCAAGCATCAATACAAACCCCCTACACCAACTCTGTCTTCCAAGGGTCAAGACTAAACCAATTCACCTTGGTGGTGTGCAGACTGGTTTTATATTATTATTAATGATTTCGCACAAACCAGAAAAATATGCAACAATATGTCTGTGAAGATATATATTCACAGTATTATGAATGAATTGTGGTTTATTTGGTATCATTTCGTAGTTTGACTGATGGGGATGAGGTATTCCGATAATGTTAATTGACCCACATTGACGTGAAGTGCAAATGAGCGATAGAAAACCGATCGTGCAAGTGTCACCGTTCCCCCCAAAATTGTGTGCTGCCCCCGGCAAGATGCCGCCCTGGGCGACTGCCCATGTCGCCTATACCTAAATCTGCCACTGATTGAACCAAATGTAAATCAAAACTAGATGTTGAACTGACATCTGTACCCAATGGGTGAGAGCCATATAATATTTTCAGGACCAGGGAGAGCTCCCCTCAGACTGCCGAGGTTAGTCCTGGGCCCGTTTGCACACAACGTCTCAGAGTAGGAGTGCTGATCTAGGACCAGGCGTCATATGGCCATGTAATCTTATTCATTATTATTTAAAAGGCTAAATTGATCCTAGAGCACTGAGAAGTTTTATGAATATTGAATAAAAAACAAGACGCAAAAAACTGAAATCAGCACCTGTGAATTCCTAAATGTTCCTAAATATGTTTATAGTTAGAGCCTACCTCTCATCTATGTATGGGCATATAAAATACACATTTTATTTGATGTAAAAATAACATGGCATTGAACTTGAAACATGGTGAAGTGATTAATTACACTTTGGACGGTGTATATATACACCCAGTCACTACAAAGATGCAGGTGTCCTTCCTAACTCAGTTGCCAGAGAGGAAGGAAATCACTCAGGTATTTCAAAGAAATTAACTTAATGTCCTGAAAACAAAACGTTATGTGTGGCGCAAATCCAACACAACAAATCACTGAGTACCATGCTTCATGTTTCCAAGCTTGGTGGTGGCTGCGTCATGTTATGGGTATGCTTGCCATTAGCAAGGACTAAGGAGTTTTGTAGGATAAAAATAAACAGAATAGAGCTAAGCACATGCATAAGAGGAAAGCCTGGTTCTGTCTGCTTTCCAACAGACACTGGGTGACAAATCCCCTTTTAGCAGGACAATACCTAAATTAAAAGGCCAAATCTACACTGGAGTTGCTTACCAAGATGACAATGAATACATCTGAGTGACTCATTTACATTTGTGACTTAAATCGTCTTGGAAATCTATGGCAAGACTTGAAAATGGCTGTCTAGCAATGATAAACAACCAACTTGACGGCGCTTGAAGAATAAAACAATTATTCAAATATTGTGAAATCCAGGTGTGCAAAGCTCTAAAAGACTCACAGCTTTGATTGCTGCCAAAGGTGATTCCAACAGGTATTGACTTAGAAATGTGAATATTTACAGTACCAGTCAAAAGTTTGGACACACCTACTCATTCAAGGGTTTTTTCTTTATTTTTACTATTTTCTACATTGTAGAATAATAGTGAAGGCATCATGCAACTATGAAATAACACATATGGAATCATGTCGTAACCAAAAACCAAAATATATTGTATATTTGAGATTCTTCAAATGGCACGACAATGATGCCCATTTGATCCTGAGGCCCATTGTCGTGCCTTTCATCCACCACCGTCACCTCATGTTTCAGCATGATAATGCACGGCCCCATGTCGCAAGGATCTGTACACAAATCCTGGAAGCTGAACATTTCCCAGTTCTTCCATAGCTTTCATACTCACCAGACATGTCACCCATTGAGCATTCTTGGGATGCTCTGGATCGACGTGTACAACAGCCTGTTCCAGTTCCTGCCAATATCCAGCAACATTGCATTACCATTAAAGAGGAGTGGGAAAACATTTTACAATGTACAATCAAAAGTCTGATCAACTCTATGCGAAGGAGATGTGTCGCGCTGCATGAGGCAAATGGTGGTCACCAGATACTGACTGTTTTTTTGATCCACGCCCCTATCTTTCTTTTAAGGTATCTGTGACCAGATGCATATCTGTATTCTCAGTCATGTGAAATCCATAGATTAGGGCCTAATGAATTAATTTCAATTGACTGATTTCCTTATACGTCTGTAACTCAGTAAAACCTTAGAAAATGTTACATGTTGCGTTTATATTTTTGTGCAGTATATTTACAGTAATCCATTTAGAATTCATGCTTTAACACAACCAAATGTGGAATAAGTCAAGTGGTTTGAATACTTTCTGAAGGCACCATATAAGCCTAAATAGCAGCAACATTGATGATATATGAGTGATAAATGATGATCACATTTCATATGCTCTATAAACCTACCCTTTAGTGCATCTATTTAGTTTTTAAGTGGAGATAACTCAATCAATCTAATGATAGCACATTGGTAGTAGTCAGTGACAAATATCATACCTAAGCAGGGCTGGGCTTTGTTACAACACTGAATGGGAGACCAAAGGATAGCTGTAGATGGATCAATTCCCCAGTAGGCGGTGTTGTCCTGCCTATAGTTTTTCCTCCGGATAGTTGATTTAACGTTGTTATCTGACTTTGTTTTAAACGTACAAATTAACCAATTATAAACAAGGGTTGTCTATGTTGAAATGTGGTTACCATGATGCTGTAATCCTGTGGATGACATTTCATCTTAAACATTTTCTTTTGGCCTACTGTACATTGATTACGTTTTTTCAAATCCATCGTATTTTCCACACAGATTCCACGTCTCAGTACATTTAGCTAAAATAACATTGATTCAACCAATTTGTTTCCAGTTGTCACGCCCTGGCCTTAGTTATCTTTGTTTTCTTTATTATTTTGGTTAGGCCAGGGTGTGACATGGGTGATTTATTGTGTTTCGTCTTGTCTAGGGGTTTTATTAGATTAATGGGGTTGTGTTCAGTGTAGTTGTCTAGGTAAGTCTATGGTTGCCTAGGGTGGTTCTCAATCAGAGGCAGATGTTTATCGTTGTCTCTGATTGGGAGCCATATTTAGGCAGCCATATTCTTTGGGTATTTTGTGGGTAATTGTTTCCTGTCTTTGTGTTTTCTGCACCAGATAGGGCTGTTTCGGTTTTCACGTTTATTGTTTTGTATTCCTGTTCATGTTTGAGTTTTCCTATTAAAACCATGGACACTTACCACGCTGCATATTGGTCCTCTGATCCTTCTCGCCTCTCTTCTTCAGACAAAGAGGAGGAAAACCGTGACACCAGTGGTGTGTCTCTGTCTGAGCATTTAGAAATTGTGTTTGTAATGTTAATGTGACATGTAGGGGTGGCAGGTAGCCTAGTGGTTAGAGCCTAGTGGTTAGAGCCTAGTGGTTAGAGCCTAGTGGTTAGAGCCTAGTGGTTCGAGCCTAGTGGTTCGAGCCTAGTGGTTAGAGCGTTGGACTAGTAACTGAAAGGTTGCTAGATTGAATCCCTGAGCTGACCAGGTAAAAATCTGTCGATCTCCCCCTGAACAAGGCAGTTAACCCACTGTTCCTAGGCTGACTTGCCTAGTTAAATATAAAAATCAAATAGTGACAACTAACCTAGCCAAACACACAACATGTGTTCAGTGAATGTTCGAGTGCCTAATGGGAAAGAGTTTGTAGGCCTATGTAGATGAAATGGTGTGCATGTGATCATCATATGACTCATAAAAAGAAAATCAGCACATTTGAATTCGTGATCAAATGTCTTGTTAAAAAACAAAATCTATGTAAATTACACCTCATCTATACAATGAAAATATACAGTTTTACCCGTTTAAATGGCACTATAAATATTTGTCTTCAACAGCAACAGTGGGCGAGAAATGAGATGGGGTTCGATTTAAGGGGGAAAAGGAAACAGAACTTAAAAGCAAAAGCACTTTAGAGATATTACATAAACCTCTGCATATTTGGCCGAAGGTGGAACTTCATTTAATATCCCCAAACTCTCTCCTGTCAACTCAGCAGTATGAGCAACCCATTCCCCTTCCCCACTTTCCTCCCCTCAAACCTTTACATATATCCAGACTTGGGCTTGAATTCCCTCATTTTTATTGAATATTTTATGACTGGGCATTTGCAGCTCCCAGCTCGTAAGCTGCAAAACTCTGGGATTCTTCTCAGGCTATTAATGTCTGAGCTGACATACAGAGGTTTGTTCCGTTATAGTGAGGAGACACTGTGTAGCCCTTTCATGCAGTTAAATGGCATAGTGGCCTCATGGGGCGGCAGGGTAGCCTAGTGGTTAGAGCGTTGGACTAGTAACCGGAAGGTTGCAAGTTCGAATCCCAGAGCTGACAAAGTACAAATCTGTCGTTCTGCCCCTGAGCAAGCAGTTAACCAGCTGTTCCTAGGACGTCATTGAAAATAAGAATTTGTTCTTAACTGACTTGCCTAGTAAAATAAAGGTAAAATAAAAAAATGGGTGGCCTCTGGTCTGATGAAACAAAAATAGAACTGTTTGGCCATAATGACCATTGTGACATCCACCATATTCTAATCAAAACTGTTGCTGTAGGATTCGTGAGGACAGATGATGTCTGTTGTCCTTCAAGACACTATTATTCTCACTGCACGCCACCGCTAGACATATGTACAACACTAACCATCCGTCAGCCAGGCATGCTTTACACTCTTCGAGAAAGGGTTCCAAAAGGGTTCTTCGACTGTCCCCATGTGATAACCCTTTTTGTTTCCAGATAGACCACTTTTTGATTCCAGGTAGAACTCTTTTGGGTTCCATGTGGAACCCTTTCCACAGAGGGTTCTACATTGAACCCAAAAGAGTTCTACCAGGAACGAAAAAGGGTTTTTCAAAGAGTTATCCAAAGGGGACAGACAAAGAACCATTTTAGGTTCTAAATAGCACTTTTTTCTAAGAGTGTACTGAGCATAGCAGTCAAGAACATGGACAGGAAGACAGAATGAAGCATGACATTGGAATCGCGTAATGTTGTATTATTGTAATGACTCCATGTTGTTTAGTAAACCATCTTGGCAGAGACTGAGTAATCTCATTGTTGATAATACAAATGTTTCCACTCGGCTGTACAATGGAAACGTTGGCAGGTGCCACCGCAACAACGCACAGTAGAGTACATTAACAAATGGAATGACAACAACACAATGCAGTGACCCTGCTCTTAGTATTCACAATATGACCATTGTGGAGTGGGTTAACACTGTTGACACTGATTAGTGCGCCCACCTCGTTAGCTTCAGTTTGGAATACAATACAGTACATTAAGGTCACAATGGGCACAATGCATAGCTGGTTTCTCAAGGAGGGAAGAAATACTGTGTAGTGACACTGCCTTTAATATACCATGAACACTTCAGAACACTAAATGTAAACTGGGTGGTTTGAGTCCTGAATGTTGATTGGCTGACAGCCGTGGTATATCAGACCACATGCCATGAGTATGACAAAACATTTTTCTGCTCTAATTGCATTGATAACCAGTTTAAAATAGCAAAAAGGCTCCTTGGGGATTTGTGATATATGGCCAATATAGCACGGCTAAGGGCTGTGTCCAGGCACTCCACAATGCGTTGTGCCTAAGAACAGCCGTTGGCCGTGGTATATTTGCCATATACCACACCTCCCTGGGCCTTATTGCTTAAGTATACCATGAACATGTCAGAACACTAAGTATACCATGAACATGTCAGAACACTAAGTATACCATGAACATGTCAGAACACTAAGTATACCATGAACATGTCAGAACACTAAGTATACCATGAACATGTCAGAACACTAAGTATACCATGAACATGTATGTGTCAAGTCCCATTGGTTCTAGTGTTAAATCGTTAACCCTTTGTGGCTAATGCACCCACCTCCAGGGCCCAGATTCACCCTCTTAAAATATGCCATTTTTTTACTTAAATCTAGACTTATTAACAATGTTAAGCAAAGTTGCTATTCCTTAAAACGGTTATTGGAAATATTCTTGCTCTACTTCTTATGTTTCTCCTTAAGCAAACAGTTAAGAAAGTTGAAAACAAAGTTAATGGAATTGTTCTTAATTCCAAGATAGGTAAACCCTTGTCCTAAAATCTGGGCAGTGAGATAATAATCTCATTAAAATAAATTAAACATGCTTAATTCACTGACAAACTTCATCTAAAAGTTTCAGTATTGAATATTTAAAACCAAAGAGTATGTTTTTGAACAGTAAACGCAGTACGAAATATGCTAACACGATTGCCAAAGCAAAGCTAATTTGGTTGCCCAGAAACACACATTTTAAGAAGATTAATAAGATGATATTTGAGAAGTTCGTAAGAAAATCATAAAATGTTAAGATATTGTTGAGGAGATTAAACTTTCAAACTATCGTATGAACTTCATAATTTTTTTCTTAAAAAGATTCATACGTTTTTGCGTAAGAAGTGTTTTGTGAATCTGGGCCCAGTTACTTGTTCAGTTTGTATATAATGGTACTTGAAGTACCTTACACTATAAAAACATTATTTGTATGTCTCTACAGTACCTCATAAAATATAAGTTGAATTAGGGTATACAAAAGGCGTGATTATAACTGGTAACATGTACATACAGTTGAAGTCGGAAGTTTACAGACACTTAGGTTGGAGTCATTAAAACTCGTTTTTCAAACACTCCACAAATGTCTTGTTAACAAACTATAGTTTTGGCAAGTCGGTTAGGACATCTACTTTGTGCATGACACAAGTCATTTTTCCAAAAATTGTTTACAGACAGATTATTTCACTTATAAGTCACTGTATCACAATTCCAGTGGGTCGGAAGTTTACATACACTAAGTTGACTGTGTCTTTAAACAGCTTGGAAAATTCCAGAACATGATGTCATGGCTTTAGAAGCTTTTGAAAGGCTAATTGACATCATCTGAGTCAACTGGAGGTGTACCTGTGAATGTATTTCAAGGCCTATCTCCAAACTCAGTGACTCTTTGCTTGACATCATGACCTCTACAAGTCTGGTTCATCCTTGGGAGATTTCCAAACGCCTGAAGGTACCGCGTTCATCTGTACAAACAATAGTACGCAAGTATAAACACCACGGGACCACGAAGCTGTCATACCACTCAGGAAGGAGATGCGTTCTGTCTCCTTGAGATGAACATACTTTGGTGCAAAAAGTTCAAATCAATCCCTGAACAACTTCAAATTACCTTGTGAAGATGCTGGAGGAAACAGGTACAAAAGTATCTATTTCCACAGTAAAACGAGTCCTATATCGACATAAGCCAAAAGGCCGCTCAGCAAGGAAGAAGCCACTGCTCCAAAACCCCCATAAAAAACAGACTACGGTTTGCAACTGCACATGGGGACAAAGATCGTACTTTTTGGAGAACTGTCCTCTGGTCTGATGAAACAAAAATAGAATTGTTTGGCCATAATGACCATCGCGATGTTCGGTGGACATAGGGGGAGGCTTGCAGGCCGAAGAACACCATCCCAACCGTGAAGCACGGGGGTGGCAGCATCATGTTGTGGGGGTGCTTTACTGCAGGAGAGACTGGTCCACTACACAAAATAGATGGCATCATGAGGTATGAAAATGACGTGGAAATATTGAAGCAACATCTCAAGACATCAGTCAGGAAGTTAAAGCTTGGTCGCAACTGCGTCTTCCAAATGGACAATGACCCCAAGCATACTTTCAAAGTTGTGGCAAAATGGCTTAAGGACAACAAAGTCAAGGTGTTGGAGTGGCCATCACAAAGTCCTGACCTCAATCCTATAGGAAAGTTGTGGGCATAACTGAAAAAGTGTGCGGGTAAGGAGGCCTACAAACCTGACTCTGTTACACCAACTCTGTAAGAAGGAATGGGCCAAAATTAACCCAACTTATTGTGGGATGCTTGTGGAAGGCTACCCAAAATGTTTGACCCAAGTTAAACAATTTAAAGGCATTGCTACAAAATACTAATTGAATGTATGTAAACGTCTGACCCACTGGGATGTGATGTGATGAAATAAATAAAAGTTTAAATAAATCATTCTCTCTACTATTATTCTGACAATTCACATTCTTAAAATAAAGTGGTGATCCTAACTGACCTAAGAAAGGGAATTTTAACTAGGATTAAATGTCTAAGAAAGGGAATTTTAACTAGGATTAAATGTAAGGAATTGTGAAAAACTGAGTTTTAAATGTATTTTGCTAAGATGTATGTAAACTTCCGACTTCAACTGTCGGTCTAGCCTACACGTTCATATATGCCCATTTCATTTTATGAAAATTTAGTCAGGATAGTCCGTTCAGTAACAATTGCCATTGTGTTCCAGGGAGTCCTGGGATGCTGATTTCCAACATCCTGATTTCCATTAACTGGCAGAGTTGGAATTGATGACAGAAGGGAAAGAGTGGAGGAGAGGATGGAAGAGAGTAAAAGACAGAATGACAGGAGGGGGTAAACCGATTCTATGATTGATGTGGGGTCCTATGATGTCCCTAAAGACTATTTCAGGACCATGGTTAGCTCCAGAGGTGGTTGAATGGTATGGGGAATTCCCATGTGCCTGGATATTTATGAGGGGTTGTAAACACACACACACACACACACACACAGGGTTCCTATATATTATTTCAGCACCATAGAGAGCTCTGTGGTGATGGCAAAATGGGACCCCCCCTGTGCATAGAATATTTACGAGAGCCATTCTGTTGGCCCACATGGGAATTCAGTTAGCTGTAAATTCCATGCCATCCTGTATTATCAACCTAGATGAAAATGGATGGGGCTAAGAGGAGGAAATATGTTTTAAAGACTTTATGATGCTTCACTTACAATATTGATGGGTTTGTGGGTGTGTCACTGTCACTGAAAGAACATTCAGTATCCATCAAATGCAGTGATACGCATATGCACGAAGTATCTCTTATCTCTGTATAGTATGTGTCTTTCGGTCTATTTATCTGTCTATGTACATATCTGGGCAGAATATATCAGTCTTCCTTTCAAGTACTTGTAACATCAAGGCAGAGGAGAATGACAGAATATTTGCCCTAATGCTTATTGTCACCATGTTCCAGTGCACACCTAGGCCAAGCTTTATTTGAACCTCACAACACAAGTTAATGGGCTAATGTGATCTGGTTGGCCACCATCTGGAGTAAGGTTTTTATAGTGGCTAAAGCCAAAGGGGAAAATGGTGTGTATATACAATGTATGTGGACACGGCTTCAAATGAGTGGATTCTGCTATTTCAGCCACACCCATTGCTGATACGTGTATAAAATCATAAATAAATAATAAATACATTTGATTTGAAAATTGAGCACACAGCCATTCAATCTCCATAGACACATATTAGCAGTAGAATGGCCTTACTGAAGAGCTCAGTAATTTTCAACATACCACCATTCCAACAAGTCAGTTCGTCAAATGTCTGCTCTGCTAGAGCTGCCCTGGTCAATTGTAAGTGCTGTTATTGTGAATTGGAGACATCTAGGAGCAACAACAGCTCACTCGCGAGGTAGTAGGCCACACAAGCTCACAGAATGGGACTCCCAAGTGCTGAAGCGCTTACCGTGTAAAAATCATCTGTCCTCGGTTGCAATAATCACTACCGAGTTCCAAACTGCCTCTGGAAAAGACGTCAGCACAATAACTAATCGTTGGTAGCTTCATGAAATGGGTTTCCAGGACCGAGCAGCCCCACACAAGCCTAAGATGTCCATGTGCAATGCCAAGCGTTGGCTGGAGTGGTGTAAAGCTCGCTGCCATTGGACTCTGGAGCAGTAGAAACGTGATCTCTGTAGTAATGAATCACGCTACACCATCTGATAGTCCAACGGTCGAATCATGGTTTGTAGGATGTGTGTGGTGGAAAAGTGGTGGAAAAGGTAGGCAATTGTCATACTTGAGTAAAAATAAAGACACCTTAATTTAAAATGACTCAAGTAAAAGTGAAAGTCACCCAGTAATATATGACTTTAGTAAAAGTCTAAAAGTATTTGGTTTTAAATCTACTTATCCCTTGTGTTGTCTTAAGGGTCAAACATTACCCGCCACTTTGTTAAACAGCAGAGAAACCCCCCTAAATTGTATTTTTTTAATCTTGAAATTTGATTACTTTTCCTAGAGTGACCCCAACATTAGAAAAAGTGAAACTGCCTTTGTTCATATTTCCATGAAAGCTGTACACCACCAGGGTACAAAGATTGTCTTACGGTCATTTTTGACCCAGCAGTTATAAAATCATCTACACACCACAAAAACCACAAATACACACACACACACACACACACACACACACACACACACACACACACACACACACACACACACACACACACACACACACACACACACACACACACACACACACACACACACACACATACACACACACACACACACAATGAGACATTTAGATTATGTGTGCTACTGATTGAACTCAGCCAGCAGTTCCTGAAGAGGAAGATCACCATGGTTGGCACAGTTAGAAAGAACAAGCCTGAGCTCCACCCCTGCACTCCTCGCAACAAGGGGGAGAGAGGCCTTCTCATCAAAGTTTGTCTTCACGCCCAGCACCACTCTAGTGTCTTATCTCCCAAAGAGGAACACGAATGTGGTCCTCCTGAGCACACTGCACAAAACAGCTGAGATCAGTGATCGTGAGGACAGGAAGCCAGCCATCATCCTGGACTACAACCACAACAAAGGAGGTGTGGACAACCTAGACAAGGTGATACGAACTTATAGCTGCAGGAGGATGACTGCTTGCTGGCCTCCGGTCATGTATGATGTGTCCTCATACAATGCCTTTGTGATATGGAACAAGATCAACCCTACCTGGATGCCTGATAGGTGGAACAAGAGACGGGCATTCCTGGAGCAGCTGGGAAAAGCACTTGTAACACCACATATTCAAAGAAGGGAACACCTCCCCCGCACAGCAGTCTCTGCAGCTCTTGTGAAATATGTTCAGGGGGCTGAATCTTGTCTTGATCCACATGAGGCTGCAAATGGGGCAGGCAAAAGGAGATGCCAATTCTGCCCCCCAAGAAGGACTATAATACAAATACTGTGTGCTGCACATGTGGAAAATACATCTGCAAAGTCCATGCACACACACTTGCATACTGTCCTACATGTGCTAATTAGAGTTGATTGATTTATGTTCTTCACATTTTTGTTATGTATCTATTATCTGATTTTATTCTTATTTATTGTTGTTGTTTATACATGTTGTAGGTAGGGGCAATGGTTCAACATATGGGAGAAGACTAGTATTTGTAGTTTAATTCCACATTGTACAGTATATAAGAATACATCACTATGTTGCCAAAAAAAGTCCCTTCAATAGAATGCAATCAAAACTACATTCAGAACATTTCTGTTACTTTCTGGAACGATTGTCGTCGGGAGAAGGAGAAGAGGACCAAGGTGCAGCGTGGTATGTGTCCATATTTATCTAATGAACACAGATATAACAAAATTAACAAACTGACAAACGAACAGTTCTGCACGGTGCAACAAAACACTAAACAGAAAATAACTATCCACCACCCATAGTGGGAAAACAGGCTGCCTAAGTATGGTTCTCAATCAGAGACAACGATCGACAGCTGCCTCTGATTTGGGAACCATACCAGGCCAAACACAGAAATACAAAACATAGAATACAAAACATAGAATGCCCACCCCAACTCAAGCCCTGACCAAACTAAAAAAGAGACATAAAAAAGGAACTAAGGTCAGGACGTGAAGATTTCTTAGACTATACAAGTGCTATCTCTTACTAAAAGCATCACTTTTACATCTATGTAGTACCTTTAGCAATAATAACAATAATAATAACAACAATAAACCTCTACTTTTGTAAGGAAAACAATTATGACAGGTGTGTTCTCATAAAAACAAGTGGTGTCCACTGATTAAATGCAATCTTTCTGCACTGTGAAGAGGGAAAACCCAGACATTCACAAAGTTTGTCATGAATGACAGGATGTTTCTTCATGCAAAATATTTGAGGGGTTTAGTGAAGGCAGGCCATCTTTGACCCTTAGGACAAGGGAGTATACAGCATGTTAAGCCTGCATAAGGGTTAAGTATAAAAAGTAAAAAATATGAATGATTTCAAATTCCTTATATTAAGAATACCAAATGGCACCATTTACTTTTTTTATTTTTTTAACTTATGGATAGTCAGGGGCACACTCCAACACTCAGACATCATTTACAAATGTAGCATTTGTGTTTAGTGAGTCCGCCAGATCAGTGGCAATAGAGATGACCAGGGATGTTCTCTTGATAAGTGTGTGAATATGACTTAAATAGTATTTTTTCTTAATTCTCATAGTTCAGGCTAGGCCCATTAGTTCCAGTAAAGGGAAATCTTAACGCTACAGCCTACAATGACATTCTAGATGATTCTGTGCTTCCAACTTTGTAGCAACAGTTTGGGGAAGGCCTTTCCTGTTTCAGCATGACAATGCCCGTGTGCACAAAGCGAGGTCCATACAGAAATAGTTTGTCGAGATCGGTGAGGAAGAACTTGACCAGCCTCCACAGAGCCCTGACCTCAACCCTCAGCCCTGACCGAACACCTTTGGGATGAATTGGAACGCCGACTGCGAGCCAGGCCTAATCGCCCAACACTAGAGCCCGACTTCACTAATGCTCTTGTGGCTGAATGGAAGTCCCCGCAGTAATATTCCAATATCTGGTGGAAAGCCTCCCCAGAAGAGTTGAGGCTGTTATAGCAGCAAAGGGACACCAACTCCATATTAATGTCCATGATTTTGGAAAGAGATGTTCGACAAGCAGGCGTCCTCTTAGTTTTGACCATGTATTGTATGTATCAATGCAGAGTTTATGGTGAAATCTCAGTCCTTGTAGTATAGTACGAGTTGCTGGTTGTCCTTCTCTGTATTGGGATGTGAGTTTTGCTGTATATCTGTGTACGTGTATGTGTGTGCGTACGTGCATGTAGAGACGCGTGTATTCCTGTGTGTGAGTAAATGTGTTTTTCCCTCAGAGAACTGCTAATGAGGTTCATTAATCTTTGACTCTCATTGTTGAGCTCCATCCACTTAGAATTGAGGAGGTGTGTGTGTTTGAATGTCTGTGTGTGTGTGTGTGTGCTTGTATGAGAGGGAGGGAGGAAGGAAGGAAGGAAGGAAGGAAGGAAGGAAGGAAGGAAGGAAGGAAGGAAGGAAGGAAGGAAGGAAGGAAGGAAGGAAGGAAGGAAGGAAGGAAGGAAGGAAGGAAGGAAGGAAGGAAGGAAGGAAGGAAGGGAGGGAGAGAGAGAGAGGGAGAGAGAGAGAGAGAGAGAGAGAGAGAGAGAGAGAGAGGGAGAGAGAGAGAGAGAGAGAGAGAGAGAGAGAGAGAGAGAGGGAGAGAGAGAGAGAGGGAGAGAGAGAGAGAGAGAGAGAGAGAGAGAGAGAGAGAGTATTGAGGGGACGACTTTGTAAAATGCACGTTCCTCTATAGCCATACAGATTTATTCAACTGATAAAAACAGCTCTGAAACACAGCTGTTTCCCGTAATCAGTAGCCCAGTAATTTCCTATTTCTTCTCTGTAATTTAAAATGTCTGCCCTGTTGGGATGGTCTTCTATTCCCCAATCTATACACTTCCGATGAATTTACCGAGCCCTAATTTGCTCTTGAACAAGAGCTAGTTTGATTCACTCTCTGTGTGTGTGGGCCAACAGGTAATAATAGGACAAGGTGTGAAGCTGAAGAGTAAAAAGATGTTCCCATATTATCAGATTATCTTTTTTGTTTAGCACTTTTATATTATTTGAGTGAAACTGACATCAGTGGGATGCTAACAGTTTTGCTTCCCCCACTGTCCCTGTCGCTTTACCAGGCTCGAATCAGTTTTCCTCTGATTGTAAACACACGTCACCATCCCCCTTGACAACGTACCAACGAGTCGAGCTGTAGAAAAGGATCCAATTCGATAGCGCTATTGGTAACATTTAAAAAAAACTAGTTTTTAATTCACCCCCTTTTTCATGGTATCCAATTGTTAGTAGTCACTGTCTTGTCTCATCACTACAACTCCAGTACGGGCTCGGGAGAGATGAAGGTCGAGAGCCATGCGTCCTCCGAAACACAACCCGACCAAGCCGCACTGCTTCTTAACACAGCGCGGATCCAACCTGGAAGCCAGCCGCACCAATGTTTCGGAGGAAACCCCGTACACCTAGCGACCTGATCAGCGTGCACTGCGCCCGGCCTGCCACAGGAGTCACTAGTACACGATGAGACAAGGATATGCCTACCGGACAAACCCTCCCTAACCCAGAGGACTAGGCCAATTGTGCGTCGCCCCATGGACCTCCCAGTCGCTGCCGGCTACGACAGAGCCTGGGCTCGAACCCAGAGTCTCTGGTGGCACAGAGACTGCGCCACCCGGGAGGCCTTATTGGTGAAATTTTAAGCTAGCTGTGGGTTTACAGCATACAGTGCCTTGCGAAAGTATTCGGCCCCCTTGAACTTTGCGACCTTTTGCCACATTTCAGGCTTCAAACATAAAGATATAAAACTGTATTTTTTTGTGAAGAATCAACAACAAGTGGGACACAATCATGAAGTGGAACGACATTTATTGGATATTTCTAACTTTTTTAACAAAGCAAAAACTGGAAAATTGGGCGTGCAAAATTATTCAGCCCCCTTAAGTTAATACTTTTTAGCGCCACCTTTTGCTGCGATTACAGCTGTAAGTCGCTTGGGGTATGTCTCTATCAGTTTTGCACATCGAGAGACTGAATTTTTTTCCCATTCCTCCTTGCAAAACAGCTCGAGCTCAGTGAGGTTGGATGGAACAGCAGTTTTCAGTTCTTTCCACAGATTCTCGATTGGATTCAGGTCTGGACTTTGACTTGGCCATTCTAACACCTGGATATGTTTATTTTTGAACCATTCCATTGTAGATTTTGCTTTATGTTTTGGATCATTGTCTTGTTGGAAGACAAATCTCCGTCCCAGTCTCAGGTCTTTTGCAGACTCCATCAGGTTTTCTTCCAGAATGGTCCTGTATTTGGCTCCATCCATCTTCCCATCAATTTGAACCATCTTCCCTGTCCCTGCTGAAGAAAAGCAGGCCCAAACCATGATGCTGCCACCACCATGTTTGACAGTGAGGATGGTGTGTTGCTTTTACGCCAAACGTAACGTTTTGCATTGTTGCCCAAAAGTTACATTTTGGTTTCATCTGACCAGAGCACCTTCTTCCACATGTTTGGTGTGTCTCCCAGGTGGCTTGTGGCAAACTTTAAACAACACTTTTTATGGATATCTTTAAGAAATGGCTTTCTTCTTGCCACTCTTCCATAAAGGCCAGATTTGTGCAATATACGACTGATTGTTGTCCTATGGACAGAGTCTCCCACCTCAGCTGTAGATCTCTGCAGTTCATCCAGAGTGATCATGGGCCTCTTGGCTGCATCTCTGATCAGTCTTCTCCTTGTATGAGCTGAAAGTTTAGAGGGACGGCCAGGTCTTGGTAGATTTGCAGTGGTCTGATACTCCTTCCATTTCAATATTATCGCTTGCACAGTGCTCCTTGGGATGTTTAAAGCTTGTGAAATCATTTGTATCCAAATCCGGCTTTAAACTTCTTCACAACAGTATCTCGGACCTGCCTGGTGTGTTCCTTGTTCTTCATGATGCTCTCTGCGCTTTTAACGGACCTCTGAGACTATCACAGTGCAGGTGCATTTATACGGAGACTTGATTACACACATGTGGATTGTATTTATCATCATTATTCATTTAGGTCAACATTGGATCATTCAGAGATCCTCACTGAACTTCTGGAGAGAGTTTGCTGCACTGAAAGTAAAGGGGCTGAATAATTTTGCACGCCCAATTTTTCAGTTTTTGATTTGTTAAAAAAGTTTGAAATATCCAACAAATGTGGTTCCACTTCATGATTGTGTCCCACTTGTTGTTGATTCTTCACGAAAAAATACAGTTTTATATCTTTATGTTTGAAGCCTGAAATGTGGCAAAAGGTCGCAAAGTTCAAGGGGGCCGAATACTTTCGCACGGCACTGTACAAGGTACAAATCTGTTGTTTTGCCCCTGAACAGGCAGTTAACCCACTGTTCCTAGGCTGTCATTGAAAATAAGAATTTGTTCTTAACTGACTTGCCTAGTTAAATAAAGGTAAAATTAAAAATTAAAAAAACATCTAAGAACTCTATCAACTCTAAGATCTTTATCAACTCTAACACATCTAAGAACTCTATCAACTCTAACACATCTAAGAACTCTATCAACTCTAACAACTATATAAACTCTGACAACTATAACAACTCTATCAACTCAATCAATTCGAACAACTCTAAGAGTTGAGTTGGGACAATGAGCTCATTCATTGTCCCAATACCCCTCTCATTTCACACACCTTCTCTTTTTATTTTAATTGAGCCTCTCTCTCTGCTCCCTCTGTCTTTCTCTTTATTTCTCACCCAATCCTCTTTGTAATTGGCTCCACTTCCTTGTTTCAATTAAGATAGACGACAGAGCTGTGCTTTGGGGATGTTTTGGCAAGGTGGAATCCAGCACAACACATGTAAATGATACTCTGAACTGCTTCTTCCTCTTTGTGTTTGTGCCGTGTGTGTGTTTGTATGTGTTTGTTTGTGTGTGTGTGTTTCTGTCTCTGTGTGTGGGAGGTTGGGGAAAGGCAGCGGTCCATGAACTTAACTAGAGTTCCTTGCTGATCAAATGTGACAATTATGATAGTGTTCCTGGGAGATTACACCCCTCCCCCTTTCTCTCTTAAGTTATCTCTCTTAACCTATCTTCGTTTACCTTTCTCTTTCCATGAATCCATCTCTCCCTATTTTTATATTTGTATGTATATATCCCTTTCTCTTTTTCTCCATTTTCCCTCCTTCTTCCTTGTCTTACTTATTCATCACCCTTTCTCCTCTCTACTTCTACCCCTCACCCTCCCTTTTCCCTCCTTCTTCCTTGTCTTACTTATTCATCACCCTTTCTCCTCTCTACTTCTACCCCTCACCCTCCCTTTTTCCCTCATTACTTTTCCCTGCCCACTCATCCCTCTCTTCCTCCCTTCATTCCTCCCCACTCATCCCTCTCTTCCTCCCTTCATTCCTCTCTACTCATCCCACTCTCTCTGGGTCCATTCATCAGTGCTGGATGCAGTCACGATGGCGACTAGCTGAGTAAATAAAGGCTGCCTCATCAACACGCCAGCACCATTCCCTCTACACCATAAATCACATACTGAGAAAGAGAGAGAGAGAGAGGGATAGAGAGCGAGAGAGAGAGATAGAGAGGGAGGGAGGGAGAGAGAGAAAGGGACAGAGGAAGCAAGAGAGAGAGAGAGAGAGAGATAGGGTATAGGAGAAAGGGAGGGAGGGAAGGTGGGAGGGATGGGTATAGATATAAAGGGAGGGGGAAGAAGAGAAAGAGAGGGGAGAGAGGGAAGGAGAGAGAGACAGGGGAGAAAAATACAAAGAAAACACACCCATGGAAGTATGCAATTCACATACAGAGATAAGCCCAGAGAGTCAAACAGAATCTGGAAATGTATTTAAATACAGTTCACAACAAAGATACACTCGGTCTGGACAAACTGGTGGGTCCAGACCGAGCATAGCTGGTACATGGACACACACACACACACACACACACACACACACACACACACACACACACACACACACACACACACACACACACACACACACACACACACACACACACACACACACACACACACACACACACAGAGACAGGGACAGAGACAGAGACAGAGACAGATCACAGATGGAGCAGGCTCTCTCAGCTCATCTATCCCTGTTCTCACCCCCCCCCCCTTCAAATACTTCTATCACACTTTCTCTCTCTACCCCACACATACCTCTTCCATATATCCACCTCACCCACTTCCAGCCTCTCCCTTGCTCTCCAGACCCTGACATGCTCCTGTTTCCTTTTATTTTACTCTTTTTCATCCATCTATCAACTCCAAAGCTCCTCTCTAATTCATATCCTTCTGTATCTCTCCAGACCTCCTTTCAAATACACAGATCACCTCTCCATTCCGTCCCTTTCCCAGCCCATCCCTCTATCCCATCTTCTTCTCACTATTTCATCTCCCCAGCTCCATTCCATCTTATGTATTTAAGAGAGGGTTCTTCACTCACTGGACCACACATAGGGAACAATCCATCAAGTCTGACGTCAGGCTAGAATGGAGCAAAGGATCTTTTAGGTCTATTGCATTCTATTTTCTCTTTTTCATGTTATTTTGTTCTCTCTTTCTTTTCTCTCTCTCATTCTCAATCTCTCTCTCTGTCTGCATCTCTGTCTCTCTCTGCCCTTTCTCTCTCTGCATCTCTATCTCTGCCCGTTCTCTCTCTCTGCATCTCTCTCTCTGCCCCTTCTCTCTGCATCTTTCTCTCTATCTACCCCTTCTATCTCTCTGCATCTCTCTCTCTTTCCCTTCTTTCTCTGCATCTCTATCTCTCTGCCCCTTCTCTCTCTGCATCTCTATCTCTCTGCCCCTTCTCTCTCTGCATCTCTATCTCTCTGCCCCTTCTCTCTCTGCATCTCTATCTCTCTGCCCCTTCTCTCTCTGCATCTCTTTCTCTCTGCCCCTTCTCTCTCTGCATCTCTGTCTCTCTCTGGCCCTTCTCTCTCTCTCTGCATCTCTCTCTTTCTCTGCCCCTTCTCTGTGATCCTATCTCTCTCTCTGCATCTCTCTCTCTGCCCCCTTTCTCTCTCTCTCTCTCTCTCTCTCTCTCTGCTCCCCTTCTGTCTCTGCATCTATCTCTCGGTTTACATATCTCTCTCTCTGTATCTCTCTCTCTCTCTCTCTTTTTTTCTCTCTCTGGCCTAACACTGTGGTACGCCAAACTTGTTATAGTTAGGATCTGATAAAGAATCTTTGAGCTTTGTACTTTGTAATTATTGCACTGTGATTGCATCTATCATTTTCTTGAAAAAGGATTTGTGATGACTTTGCTCTGTGTTTGTGTCACATTCCTTTGAGTAGAGGGAAGACAATGCAAAGGGACGTGTATTGAGAGAGTAGTGGTTTTGAGCTGAGCGTGTGTGTGAGGCAGGGTACAGAAACTTAAAAGGGTAGAATAATGAATAATGTTAAGGTCAGGATAGAGTAAAGTTGAGGCTAGTGGCAAGAGTTGCATGTTTCAGAGATCCAGGATAGAGCTGAGCTAAGGTGCTGATCGGTTCAGGAGCCCTAAGCTTGATGGAGCCAGTAAACAGTAGAACTAATCTTCAAATACAGCCAGGATAGCTAGGTTTAAGAGTGTCAGGATAGAGCAGAGCCAGGAAGGGACAGAGCCAGGTAGGGACAGAGCCAGGTAGGGACAGAGCCAGGTAGGGATAGAGCCAGGTAGGGACAGAGCCAGATAAGGACAGAGCCAGGTAAGGACAGAGCCAGGTGGGGACAGAGCCAGGTAGGGACAGAGCCAGGTAGGGACAGAGCCAGGTAGGGACAGAGACAGGTAGGGACAGAGCCAGGTAGGGACAGAGCCAGGTAGGGACAGAGCCAGACAAGGACAGAGCCAGGTAGGGACAGAGTCAGATAAGGACAGAGCCAGGTAAGGACAGAGCCAGGTAGGGACAGAGCCAGGTAGGGTCAGAGACAGGTAGGGACAGAGCCAGGTAGGGACAGAGCCAGGTAGGGACAGAGCCAGGTAAGGACAGAGCCAGGTAAGGACAGAGCCAGGTGCTATGTACTGTAGGTTTGAGAGCCAAACTAAAGTATGGCTGAGCTCCGCTGAGGCTGGGGCCAAGCCTTGATTTGAAACACTTACTATGCTATAGTAGAGCTGACGTAAGGCTCCACTACCCAGTCTGTCTTATTGATCTCCACTTTGAAAGAAGACATCAATTATAAAAAGGAGGGCAAGAAGAGGAAGGGGAGTTCATTGATGAAACATTCATTTGAATGACTGCAGAGGAGAGATGGAGAGAGAAGTCAGGGGTGAGGGGTGGGTAGTGTTCAAGAGGAACGAGTGGGAGAGAGAAGTAAGGGATAATGTTCAAGAGGAACGAGTGGGAGAGAGAAGTAAGGGATAATGTTGAAGAGGAACGAGTGGGAGAGAGAATGAAGGGGTAGTGTTCAAGAGGAATGAGTGGGAGAGAGAAGTGAGGGATAATGTTCAAGAGGAAAGAGTGTGAGAGAGAAGTGAGGGATAATGTTGAAGAGGAAAGAGTGGGAGAGAGAAATGAGGGATAATGTTCAAGAGGAGGGAGTGGGAGAGAGAAGTGAGGGATAATGTTGAAGAGGAACGAGTGGGAGAGAGAAGTGAGGGATAATGTTCAAGAGGAAAGAGTGGGAGAGAGAAGTGAGGGATAATGTTCAAGAGGAATGAGTGGGAGAGAGAAGTGAGGGATAATGTTGAAGAGGAACGAGTGGGAGAGAGAATGGAGGGGTAGTGTTTGAGAGTAATGAGAGGGAGAGAGAAGTGAGGGTAGTGTTCGTGAGGAATGAGAGGGAGATAGAAGTGAGGGTAGTGTTTGAGAGTAATGAGAGGGAGAGAGAAGTGAGGGTAGTGTTCGTGAGGAATGAGAGGGAGATAGAAGTGAGGGTAGTGTTTGAGAGTAATGAGAGGGAGAGAGAAGTGAGGGTAGTGTTTGTGAGGAATGAGAGGGAGAGAGAACTGAGGGTAGTGAACGAGAGGAATGAGAGGGAAAGGGTGAAGAGATACAGTATGAAGGCTAGAGAGAGAGAGAGAGAGAGAGAGAGAGAGAGAGAGAGAGAGAGAGAGAGAGAGAGAGAGAGAGCGAGAGAAAGAGAGAGAGAGAGACAGAGAGAGAGAGAGAGAGAGAGAGAGAGAGAGAGAGAGAGAGAGAGAGAGAGAGAGAGAGAGAGAGAGAGAGAGAGAGAGAGAGAGAGAGAGAGAGAGAG
>NC_034190.2:18465682-18486123 GCF_002021735.2 Oncorhynchus kisutch
TCTCTCTCTCTCTATCTCTTATATCTCTCTCTTCTCGTTTCTCTTGTATCTCTCTCTCTTATCTCTATCTCTCTTCTATCTATCTCTATCTCTATATTGTCTCTCTCTTCTGTCTCTTGTCTCTCTCTCTATTTCTTTATTCTCTCTCTCTTCTCTCTTTCTCTCTCTGTTCTCTCTCTGTCTCTTGTATCCTCTCTCATTTCTCTCCCTCTCTTCTCTCTCTCTCTCTCTTCTCTCTCTGTCTACTCTCTCTGTCTCTTGTTGATCTTTCTTCCTCTCTCTCTCTCTCTTCTCTCTCTTCTCTCTCTTCTGTTCTCTCTCTCTCTCTCTCTCCTCTCTTCTCTCTCTCTCTCTCTCTCTATCTCTCTCTCTCTCTCTCTCTGTCTCTCTCTCTCTCTCTCTCTCTGCTCTCTCTCTCTCTCTCTCTCTCTCTCTCTCTCTCTCTCTCTCTCCTCTCTCTCTCTCTCTCTGTCTCTCTCTCTCCTCTCTCTCTCTCTCTCGCTCTCTCTCTCTGTCTCTCTCTCTCTCTCTGTCTCTCTCTCTGTCTCTCTCGTGTCTCTCTCTCTCTCTTCTGTCTCTCTCTCTGTCTCTCTCTCTCTCTCTCTCTCTGTCTCTCTCTCTGTCTCTCTCTCTCTCTCTCTCTCTCTCTCTCTCTCTCTCTCTGTCTCTCTCTCTGTCTCTCTCTCTCTCTCTCTCTCTCTCTCTCTCTCACTATCAAGCCACATGACAAGATATGAAAGCCAAAACAAAACTCAACGGAAAATGTTATTGACATAACATTGCACTTTTCACTGACTGTACCTCAGGTTTTGGCAGGAGGAAACATATTTGGCTCCCAAAACTGCACATTTTGGATTTTCACATAATACAATACATATCTGATTTTTTCTTCATCTTTTATAGTTTCAAACCCTTTGTCCTGGATGATCATTTTGGGAAAGAAATATTCTCTTAGGTCTGAGTATTTGTCACAGTGTAATAGGAAATGCAGCTCTGTCTCAACCTCTCCCTTGGAGCAGAGTGAGCACAGCCTGTCCTCTGTGGGCAGCCAAGTTTGCCTGTGATGACCGGTGTCTATAGCCTGACTATGCTCACTGAGTCTGTACCTAGTCTGTGTTTTCCTCAGTTTTCTATCAGTCACGGTGGTCAGATAGTCTGCCACCATGTACTGTCTGTAGAGACAAATAGCATTGAAGTTGACTTAGATTTTTTGTGGTGTCGTTCCAATAAGATTGTCTGGGCCAGAATTGTCTGAGTGCTGTCCTGAGGCTCTATGGGGTTGGTTTGGGATAGTGAACTGAGCCTCAGAACCAGCTGGCTGAGGGCTCTTCTCTCATTTCATCTCTTGACTAGGGGTGTGTGATGAAACGTTTCGGGGTCCGTTGTTTTTTAGATGTTTGTAAAATGTGAGGTCTCTTTTTTGTCATCTGCACTACTGTCACGCCCTGACCTTAGAGATCCTTTTAATTCTCTATTTTGGTTAGGTCAGGGTGTGACTAGGGCAATCTAGTTGTACTATTTCTTTGTTTGGCCTGGTATGGTTCCCAATCAGAGGCAGCTGTCTATCGTTGTCTCTGATTGGGGATCATACTTAGGCAGCCTTTTTCCCACCTTAGTTTGTGGCATCTTGATTTTGTATAGTTGCTGTGTAGCCTGCAGATCTTTACGTTCGTTTTGTATTTGGTTGTTTTTTCGGTGTTCATTTTAATAAAAGTAAGATGTTCGCCTACCATGCTGCACCTTGGTCTCCTCATTCAAACGACGAGCTTAACAACTACATTAGAGTTTTTCTTTGCAGTTGCAATGCTGTCTTGCAAAACTCTGCATGCGGCATTTTGATTGGATGTTTTACCCATTTGGTAAATTCATGATTAGAGAGTGGACACCATACCTAGCTGCCATATAGAGAAATGGGTTCTTTAATTAATGCCATTGGATGCTCTTCTGTTCACAGGCATGTGAAAGCTACCTGTGTTGCTGATATTTAATCCTGCTTTCCGGACCTCTTTTGGAAAATCATTATATTCTGGGTTTTTAGGTTTACTGTCAGAGCTGCTGTAATCCCTCTTTAGTGGGAGACAGCAGTACCAGGTCATCTGCGTACAGCAGACACTTGATTTCGGTGTTGTGTAGGGTGAGACCAGGCGCTGCAGATTCTTCAAATGTTTTTGCCAATTCATTAATGTAGATGTTAAATAGCAGTCACGTTGGCGTGAAGGATCGGAGACAGGCGCAGGAATGCAGAATATTTTTTTTTATTAAACCCAAATTACGGCGTGCCATGTAAGGGCACAGGGAAGAAGACCAAACAAACACGTAACAAAAACACAGGGCTGAAATGCAAACAAAAGAAGGAGGAGTACCTTGAATAAATAACACATATGACACATATATAGCACATAATAAAGAACACATATAACACATATATAGCACATAATAAATAACACAATGATTAACGCATGGGACGAGACCCGTAAACATATGCACAATCCACAAGGGTACGAAAGCCCAAAACACACAGCACACGCACCAACGAACATTGTAATAACAATTGACAGCCCAATGGAAACCAAAGGGAACACTTATACAAGTACTAATCAGTTGGAGTAGGGAACAGGTGTGTGTAATGAAAGTTCTGGAGGAATCCGTGACTATAGTGTTGGACTTATTGAGCAGCCCTGCTTCACTCCTTGTCCCTGAGAGAAGAAGTATGTTTGATTGAGGCCAATTTTAACCGCACATTTGTTTTTATTGTACATTGATTTAATAACGACATATGTTTTCCCTCCAATACCACTTTGTATTAGTTTATAAAAAAATATCTTCATACCAAATTGAATCAAATGCGGTCTTGAAGTCTACCAAACATGAGTAGAATTAGCCTTTGTTTAGGTTAACTTATCCGTCAATTAGATTGTGGAGGGTATACAATGGCTTGCAAAAGTATTCACCCCCTTGGCATTTTTCCTTGCAACCTGGAATTCAAATGGATTTTGGGGGGGTTTGTATCATTTTATTTACACAAGATGCCTACCACTTTGAAGATGCAAAATATGTTTTATTGTGAAACAAACAAGAAATAAGACAAAAAACAGCAAACTTGAGCGTGCATAACTATTCAGCCCCCCGAAAGTCAATACTTTGTAGAGACACCTTTTGCAGTAATTAGAGCTGCAAGTCTCTTGGGGAATGTCTCTATAAGCTTGGCACATCTAGTATCACATCTAGTATCTAATTTTGCCCATTCTTCAAGGAAAAACTGCTCTAGCTCCATCAAGTTGGATGGGTTCCGCTGGTGTACAGCAATCTTTACGTCATACCAAAGATCCTCAATTGGATTGTGATCTGGGCTTTGACTAGGCCATTCAAAGACATTTAAATGTTTCCCCTTAAACCACTTGATTGTTGCTTTAGCAGTATGCTTAGGGTCATTGTCCTGCTGAAAGGTGAACCTCCATCCCAGTCTCAAATCTCTGGAAGACTGAAAAAGGTTTCCCTCAGGAATTTCCCTGTATTTAGCGCTATCCATCGTTCCTTAAATTCTGATCAGTTTCCCAGTCCCTGCTGATGAAAAACATTCCCACAGCATGATGCTGCCACCACAATGTTTCACTGTGGGGATGGTGTTCTCGGGGTGATGAGAGAGGTTGGGTTTGTGCCAGACATTGCATTTTCCTTTATGGCAAAAAACAACAACATTTTAGTCTCATCTGGCCAGAGTACGTTCTTCCATATGTTTGGGAAGTCTCCCACATACCTTTTGGCGAACACCATTTTTTTTCTTTAAGCAATGTTTTTTTCTGGCCACTCTTCCGTAAAGCCCAGCTCTGTGGAGTGTACGGCTTAAGGTGGTCCTTTGGACAGATACTTCAATCTCCACTGGGGAGCTTTGCAGCTCCTTCAGGGTTATCTTTGGACTCTTTGTTGCCTCTCTGATTAATGCCCTCCTTACCTGGTCTGTGGGTTTTGGCAGGCGGCCCTCTCTTGGCAGGTTTGTTGTGTTGCCATGTTCTTTCAATTTTTTTTATAATGGATTTAACGGTGTTCTGTGGGATGTTAAAAGTTTCTGATATTTTTTTATAACCAAACACAGATCTGTACTTCTCCACAACTTTGTCCCTGGCCTATTTGGAGAGCTCCTTGGTCTTCGTGGTGCCGCTTGCTTAGCACTGTTGCAGACTCTGGGGCATTTCAGAACAGGTGATGAGGTGATGTGACACTTAGATTGCACACAGGTGCACTTTATTTAACTAATTATGTGACTTCTGAAGGTAATTGGTAGCAGCAGATCTTATTTAGGGGCTTTACAGGAAAGGGGGTGAATACATACAGTTGATGTCGGAAGTTTACATACGCTTGATTGGAGTCATTAAATCTTGTTTTCCAACCACTCCACAAATTTCTTGTTAACAAAATATAGTTTTGGCATGTCGGTTAGGACATCTACTTTGTGCATGACACAAGTCATTTTTCCATCAATTGTTTACAAACAGATTATTATAACAATTACAGTGGGTCAGAAGTTTACAAACACTAAGTTGACTGTGCCTTTAAAACGCTTGGAAAATTCCAGAAAATTATGTCATGGCTTTAGAAGCTTCTGATAGGCTAATTGACATAATTTGAGTCAATTTGAGGTGTACCTGTGGATGTATTTCAAGGCCTACCTTCAAACTCAGTGCGTCTTTACTTGACGTCATGGGAAAATCAAAACAAATCAGACCATAACTCAAAAAATTGTACACCTCCACAAGTCTGGTTTGTCCTTGGGAGCAATTTCCAAACTCCTGAAGGTATCACGTTCATCTTTTCAAACAATAGTATAAACACCATGGGACCACGCAGCCATCATACCGCTCAGGAAGGAGACACGTTCTGTCTCCTAGAGATTAACGTACTTTGGTGCGAATAGTGCAAATCAATCCCAGAACAACAGCAAAGGACCTTGTGAAGATGCTGGAGTAAACAGGTACAAAATTATCTATATCCACAGTAAAATGAGTGATATAAATCAAATCAAATCAAATTGTATTTGTCACATACACATGGTTAGCAGATGTTAATGCGAGTGTAGCGAAATGCTTGTGCTTCTAGTTCCGACAATGCAGTAATAACGAACAAGTAATCTAACTAACAATTCCAAAAAAACTACTGTCTTATACACAGTGTAAGGGGATAAGGAATATGTACATAAGGATATATGAATGAGTGATGGTACAGAGCAGCATAGGAAAGATACAGTAGATGATATCGAGTACAGTATAACATATGAGATGAGTATGTAAACAAAGTGGCATAGTTAAAGTGGCAAGTGATACATGTATTACATAAGGATGCAGTCGATATAGGTATGCATATGAGATGAATAATGTGGGTAAGTAACATTATATAAGGTAGCATTGTTTAATGTGGCTAGTGATATATTTACATCATTTCCCATCAATTCCCATTATTAAAGTGGCTGGAGTTGAGTCAGTGTCATTGACAGTGTGTTGGCAGCAGCCACTCAATGTTAGTGGTGGCTGTTTAACAGTCTGATGGCCTTGAGATAGAAGCTGTTTTTCAGTCTCTCGGTCCCAGCTTTGATGCACCTGTACTGACCTCGCCTTCTGGATGACATCGGGGTGAACAGGCAGTGGCTCGGGTGGTTGACGTCCTTGATGATCTTTATGGCCTTCCTGTAGCACCGGGTGGTGTAGGTGTCCTGGAGGGCAGGTAGTTTGCCCCCGGTGATGCGTTGTGCAGACCTCACTACCCTCTGGAGAGCCTTACGGTTGAGGGCGGTGCAGTTGCCATACCAGGCGGTGATACAGCCCGCCAGGATGCTCTCGATTGTGCATCTGTAGAAGTTTGTGAGTGCTTTTGGTGACAAGCCGAATTTCTTCAGCCTCCTGAGGTTGAAGAGGCGCTGCTGCGCCTTCTTCACGATGCTGTCTGTGTGAGTGGACCAATTCAGTTTGTCTGTGATGTGTATGCCAAGGAACTTAAAACTTACTACCCTCTCCACTACTGTTCCATCGATGTGGATAGGGGGGTGTTCCCTCTGCTGTTTCCTGAAGTCCACAATCATCTCCTTAGTTTTGTTGACGTTGAGTGTGAGGTTATTTTCCTGACACCACATTCTGAGGGCCCTCACCTCCTCCCTGTAGGCCGTCTCGTCGTTGTTGGTAATCAAGCCTACCACTGTTGTGTCGTCCGCAAACTTGATGATTGAGTTGGAGACGTGCGTGGCCACGCAGTCGTGGGTAAACAGGGAGTACAGGAGAGGGCTCAGAACGCACCCTTGTGGGGCCCCAGTGTTGAGGATCAGCGGGGAGGAGATGTTGTTGCCTACCCTCACCACCTGGGGGCGGCCCGTCAGGAAGTCCAGAACCCAGTTGCACAGGGCGGGGTCGAGACCCAGGGTCTCGAGCTTGATGACGAGCTTGGAGGGTACTATGGTGTTGAATGCCGAGCTGTAGTCGATGAACAGCATTCTCACATAGGTATTCCTCTTGTCCAGATGGGTTAGGGCAGTGTGCAGTGTGGTTGAGATTGCATCGTCTGTGGACCTATTTGGGCGGTAAGCAAATTGGAGTGGGTCTAGGGTGTCAGGTAGGGTGGAGGTGATATGGTCCTTGACTAGTCTCTCAAAGCACTTCATGATGACGGATGTGAGTGCTACGGGGCGGTAGTCGTTTAGCTCAGTTACCTTAGCTTTCTTCGGAACAGGAACAATGGTGGCCCTCTTGAAGCATGTGGGAACAGCAGACTGGTATAGGGATTGATTGAATATGTCCGTAAACACACCGGCCAGCTGGTCTGCGCATGCTCTGAGGGCGCGGCTGGGGATGCCGTCTGGGCCTGCAGCCTTGCGAGGGTTAACACGTTTAAATGTCTTACTCACCTCGGCTGCAGTGAAGGAGAGACCGCATGTTTTCGTTGCAGGCCGTGTCAGTGGCACAGTATTGTCCTCAAAGCGGGCAAAATAGTTATTTAGTCTGCCTGGGAGCAAGACATCCTGGTCCGTGACTGGGCTGGATTTCTTCCTGTAGTCCGTGATTGACTGTAGACCCTGCCACATGCCTCTTGTGTCTGAGCCGTTGAATTGAGATTCTACTTTGTCTCTGTACTGGCGCTTAGCTTGTTTGATAGCCTTGCGGAGGGAATAGCTGCACTGTTTGTATTCGGTCATGTTACCAGACACCTTGCCCTGATTAAAAGCAGTGGTTCGCGCTTTCAGTTTCACACGAATGCTGCCATCAATCCACGGTTTCTGGTTAGGGAATGTTTTAATCGTTGCTATGGGAACGACATCTTCAACGCACGTTCTAATGAACTCGCACACCGAATCAGCGTATTCGTCAATGTTGTTATCTGACGCAATACGAAACATCTCCCAGTCCACGTGATGGAAGCAGTCTTGGAGTGTGGAGTCAGCTTGGTCGGACCAGCGTTGGACAGACCTCAGCATGGGAGCCTCTTGTTTTAGTTTCTGTCTGTAGGCAGGGATCAACAAAATGGAGTCGTGGTCAGCTTTTCCGAAAGCGGGGCGGGGCAGGGCCTTATATGCGTCGCGGAAGTTAGAGTAACAATGATCCAAGGTCTTTCCACCCCTGGTTGTGCAATCGATATGCTGATAAAATTTAGGGAGTCTTGTTTTCAGATTAGCCTTGTTAAAATCCCCAGCTACAATGAATGCAGCCTCCGGATAAATTGTTTCCAGTTTGCAGAGAGTTAAATAAAGTTAGTTCAGAGCCATCGATGTGTCTGCTTGGGGGGGGATATATACGGCTGTGATTATAATCGAAGAGAATTCTCTTGGTAGATAATGCGGTCTACATTTGATTGTGAGGAATTCTAAATCAGGTGAACAGAAGGATTTGAGTTCCTGTATGTTTCTTTCATCACACCATGTCACGTTGGCCATAAGGCATACGCCCCCACCCCTCTTCTTACCAGAAAGATGTTTGTTTCTGTCGGCGCGATGCGTGGAGAAACCCGTTGGCTGCACCACTTCGGATAGCGTCTCTCCGGTGAGCCACGTTTCTGTGAAGCAAAGAACGTTACAGTCTCTGATGTCCCTCTGGAATGCTACCCTTGCTCGGATTTCATCAACCTTGTTGTCAAGAGACTGGACATTGGCAAGAAGAATGCTAGGGAGTGGTGCACGGTGTGCCCGTCTCCGGAGTCTGACCAGAAGACCGCCTCGTTTCCCTCTCTTTCAGATTTTTTTTTTTTGGGGGTCGCTGCATAGGATCCGCTCCGTTGTACTGTTTGTAAGGCAGAACACAGGATCCGCGTCGCGAAAAACATATTCTTGGTCGTACTGATGGTGAGTTGACGCTGATCTTATATTCAGTAGTTCTTCTCGACTGTATGTAATGAAACCGTACTTTTGGGAAAATGTCCTCTGTTCTGATGAAACAAAAATAGAACTGTTAGGCCATAATATCCATTGTGATGTTTGGAGGACAAAGGGGAATGCTTGCAAGCCGAAAAAACACCATCCCAACCTTCAAGCATGGGTGTGGAAGCATCATGTTGTGGGGGTGCTTTACTGCAGGAGGGACTGCAGGAGGGACTGGTGCACTACACAAAATAGACAGCATTATGAGGATGGAAAATTACGTGGATATGTTGAAACAACATCTCAAGATATCAGTCAGGAAGTTAAAGCTTGGTTGCAAATGGGTCTTCCAAATTGGCAATGACACCAAGCATACTTCCAAAGTTGTGGCAAAATGGCTTTGTTGTGGCAAAAAGGTATTGGAGTGGCCATCACAAAGCTCTGACTTCAATCCTAGAGAACATTTGTGGGCGGAACTGAAAAAGCGTGTGCGAGCCAGGAGGCCTAAAACTTGACTCAGTTACAACAGCTCTGTCAGGAGGAATGGGCCAAAATTCACCCAACTTATTGTGGGAAGCTTGTGGAAGGCTACCCGAAACATTTGACCCAAGTTAAACTATTTAAAGGCAATGCTACCAAATACTAATTGAGTGTATGTCAACTGACACACTGTGAATGTGATGAAAGAACTAAAAGCTGAAATAAATCATTCTCTTTACTATTCTTCTGACATTTCACATTCTTAAAATAAAGTGGTGATCCAAACTGACCTAAGGCAGGGAATCTTTACTTGGATTAAATGTCAGGTATTGTGAAAACATATTTAAATGTATTTGGCTCAGGTGTTTGTAAACTCTCAACTTCAACTGTATTTATGCACCACTTTTCCATTTATTTTTTATTTTTTTCATTTCACTTCAACAATTTGGACTATTTTGTGTATGTCCATTACATGAAATCCATATAAAAATATATTTAAATTACAGGTTGTAATGCAACAAAATAGGAAAAATGCCAATTGGGATTCATTATTTTGCAAGGTACTGTAAATGTGGTCTGTTGTGCGGTTATTTATAAAAAATCTGGCTTCTGCTGAGGATATTGTGTTAACCAAGGAAATTATGTAGTCTGCTATTTATGATACTGCATAAAATTTTCCCCAAGTTGCCGTTAAAGCAAATTCCTCTAATTATTTAGGTAAAATCTGTCAAAATGTTGATAGATTGGTGTGATCAATCCTTTGTCCTTTCCAATCCTTTCCAAATATCAGTGAGGATAATGATCAATCCTTTGTTCCTCACCTGCAATGAGGATAATGTTGAATAGTTTCAGTCTATAAATTAATTTTTGGTCTGTATAAATGATAATTTCCCTTAAAATACTATCAGCACCACAGGCCTTTTTGGGTTGCAGAGTGTCAAATTTTCCAACAATTCTTCAAGAATTGGGGTATTCACAGGATTCTGATAGTCTTTGACTGCTGATTCAAGGATTTGTAATTTTTCTTGTATATCTTCTTGTTCTGGGAACTTTGTTGGCAGTAGAGTTTTGCTGTAACGATTCTCCTCTTCTTCTGACGAGGAGAAAGAGAGGTCGGACCAATGTGCAGCGTCGTAAGTGTCCATTTTAGTTTATTAAACTGAACACTAAAGAATACAAAATAACAAAGTGAATGATACAAACGAAAACCGAAACAGGCCTGAAATGTGAACCAAACATTACAACAGGAAACAATCACCCACCACTCAAAAGTGAAACCAGGCTACCTAAGTATGGTTCTCAATCAGGGACAACGAATGACAGCTGCCTCTGATTGAGAACCATACCAGGCCAAACACAGAAATCCCTAAACATAGAAAAGGAACATAGACAACCCACACAACTCACGCCCTGACCATACTAAAACAAAGACATAACAACAGAACTAAGGTCAGAACGTGACATTTGCAAAGTGATATCTCAACATGTGACCATTTTGGATAGTTAATTCCTCATGGTGAGGTTTGTTTAATTTACTTATATTCTCCCAGAAGTGATTTGATTCTATGGATTCAGCTATATCCAGCTGATTTCTAATGTGCTGTTCCTTTCTTTGTTCTTAGGGTGTGTTTGTAATGCTTCAGCGGTTCCCCATATTTGAAGGCATATATTTTTGTTATCTGGATCTTTTGATTAGATCCAATTTCTCAATGACTTCCTTATATTGTGCAATCATTATCAATCCATTTTTGATCATGGTTTGTCCTTATGTGTCTTACGATTAGCCAAAGAGGCTAATTTGTCAAATATAAAGTTTATGTTCCAAACCGCCACATTTACACCATCATTGCTGTAGGAGAATGTTAAGGTTAAAAAGTTGTCCAGGAGAGATTGTATTTTTTGGCTACTAATTGCTTTTTTGGTAGGTTTCTGTACTGTTTGCAATCTGCCTATAGGACTGTTTAGTGGCATGTAATTTATTGTATCTTTCTCTCTATTCACTCTCTTCTTCCCTCGAACAGATTTCTTTAACCCCATTCCCCCTTCCCTTCTACCCCCTACTTCTTACCACCCACCATTCCACCACTACCACCCTTCACTCACTCTCTCCCTCTCCCCCTCTCCATCCTTCTCTTTCTCTCTCCCTCCCTACCTCTTTCTTTCCGTCTCTCTTTCTCTCTCTTTTTCCCGCTCTCTTACTCCCTCTCTCTTTCTCTCTCTCTCTCTCTCTCTCTCGCTCTCTCTCTCGCTCTCTCTCTCTCTCTCTCTCTCTCTCGCTCTCTCTCTCTTGCATTGAGTCAGGGCTTCAGTGGGCTCTTAACTAAATGGGGTCTGTGCTGAGGCCATTGTTGAGAGCTGGACCACAGAGCATAGACATCACGCTCCAATAGGCACAGCCAACACTAAAAGGTAAAGGCCATGGCACGGCCCTGTGTGTCCATGTGTGTGTGTGTGTGTGTGTGTGTGCGTGTGTTGGTGTGTGTGCACTTGTGTCTGTGTGTGTGTATGTGTTTAAATGTATGTACCTTTAACTGTGTGCTATTCCCTAAATAGCTCTTGTAACATTTAAAATTGATGGCAGAGCATGTCGTTTTTTAGATATTTATTTTTTTGCATCATGGAGACTCAATGGTTGTATAAACATGTTTGTGCAGACAAACTGGATGGATGGATGGAAAAACATGAACATTGAAAGGCAGGTGGAATGATAGCTCAGAGGTAACGATAACGTTGATGCAATTAGCAGACATGTGGTGGAGGAAACAAATGACGCAGGTAACAGAAATGGAATGATTAAAAATAGGGTTCTCAATTTGAAACCAACTGCAAAACATAACGGGAAAAAGCACATAGGCAGAAAAAGTAAACATGAATCAATAGAACACAGCGAATACCTAGAAAAGACTCAGGGTTATAAGACAGGAAACACAACATGAAGCAGGTAACATAAATACACAGAAAATCCTTCACAGAACAGTGTTCATTCCTCTTACCTGCCTCACGGGAGTTTCCGTCCTACTCTTGTTTGCTGATTACTGTAGTGTTGTCAAAACCCTATCCATCATACCACATTCTTACAGGTTTTTTTCTTCCAAATGCATTGTCTGATCATCAACACACTTACAAAACAATCCATATTCTACAAGTATTCAGCTATTGATGAATTATGTTTTGGGTGGATACAGAAGGACCAGCAGAGAATACATTGATATAGCAAGCAGTGTTTGAACTGAGCACAAAATACCACTAGCTCTACATTGTTAGAATACATGAGTACTGTAGTAAGACATTCAATATGAACATGTAGTGTATTTAGGAGAATGGTTTGGAAGCCTTGCAGCTTTTCAGGGACGCTAGCTGCCTGTTTGGCTTTTTGTCATGCTTATTGTGCCTGTGTGTGAGTGTGTATGTGTAACGGTCTGTATCTGTAAACACGCACGCACACACACACACACACACAAACACACACATGCACACACACACGCACGCACGCACGCACACACGCACGCACGCATGCAAGAGAGAGAATAGAGTAGATGTCACGGGTCAAAATTTTGATTGATGACCCTATGTGAACTCTATGGGAACCCTATGTAGTGATGACGTGTGCATGTCTTCTGGTCAGGCAAGCCTGGTTAGGTGGGGGCTATGGGGTGAGTAAGGGTCCCTTTGACAGGCCGTTAATGATTGATGACCCAAGCCTGATAGACAAGCCTGGTTAGGTGGGGGCTATGGGGTGAGTAAGGGTCCCTTTGACAGGCCGTTAATGATTGATGACCCAAGCCTGATTTATGACCCTATGTAATGATTTATGACCCTATGTCATGTAGAAGGGTGCATGCCCTGGGTTGAGTAAGTGACCATGTGTCAGGTCAACCTGTTACTGTTTCTCACGGTTTGGGTTGGTTAAGGCCCCTTATAAAGCCGCTGAACAATACCTGTTTAAGACTGTACATGATAACCCCCCTGAATATTAAACAAAAATGACACCTATGCCAATTTTAGGGATGTTATGCTCGGCTTGTCATGAACCCAGTGACCAAAGCCTTGAAGAAGTTCTGTGTGAAGCTCCAGAATGTTTTAAAGGATTTTTGGGGACGAGTGAGGGCCACATGTCTTACATATTCCACCCGGAGGATTCTACGGTAAAGATATTCACAGACCGTGGACCCAAACCCCTTTATCCTGCAAAACCTGGGAGTTTTCCCCCGGCTCTGGGGATGAGAGAATGGCTAAACATCAGGCTGGCTCTTTGTAAAATTGAACAGGTCCTAAGTGTTACAAATGTGCCAGGATATGCGTTGGAAGAACAGGTCTGCGGCCGCAGTGATCTCAAGGCTCTAAGAATTGCTTCAATGGACTATAGCCCTGACAACAAAGTGACAATTTTAGCCTGTGACCTTTATGATAAGGCTAATGCTACAAAGTCTGTCAATTCTCCGGTAGCTTCCAGAGCCCGCAAACATGTAAACTTTTTTATTCCTGTGTTTAGTTTTAAATGGGTGGATTATCCAATTTTCATAACACTTATGAATAAGCTGGACATTCTCTTCCAAAATGGGGAACAGTTAAAGCGCTGGGCGAGGCTTTCCTTGAGACAGAGTCAAGACCAAAAGGCCCGACGGCGGATCTACCCCTGGAGTGAAAACTTACCATGTGTTGATGGACATAGCAAGAGAGCCTTGCCTTTTGAGGGTGAACTCGACACGGACAATTGCGGTTGGTTGCATAAGCTCCCAGGATCTGTAAGAAAGGCATCGTAAAATACCTTAAGAATGTAACGATATAAAATGTATGTACTAAATATTTTGAATGAAATAAATGGTTTTAAAATCAGAATCTCACCACGTTATGAACTCTCGCGTTTGTTCACTCTTAGCGCAGTCTGTCCCTGAGAAAAATCTTGCGGAAAAAGCCATGTGCGCGCGCATGTGCGTGAGGGAGTTTTCTGTAGTGGCTGTGTGTGTGTGTGTGTGTGTGTGTGTGTGTGTGTGTGTGTGTGTGTTTCAAAAACAGAAAAAGGGGGGCGGGTTGTTTGTTAAAAAAATACCCCTGCATGCCTGGTGGGTCGTTTGAAACCAAGGTTTACACTAGCCTGCAAAACAGATGCCTACCCCCCAACAATAATATTGTGTCTTACGACTCCTAATCTTAAAGGCCTTTCATAAAACTATTTTTTTAGGGGGGCTAAAAAGTCATTCATCCCAGCGATGTCGAGAACAACACACCCCATGCATCTAGGTGCTAGCACCCCGGAGATTTTAGAAGCTCCAAAAGGATCCTAATGTTTAGACACACCCAATACCATGTGTTTGAAATGTGTCAAATATACCATGGGCGGGGGTATAGCCCGAAAAAAACGACAAACCCCAAATGCTATGTAAAAAAATCATTCAGGGGTTTTTCTCTAGGTCGTAGGGTACAAAAGCGCTAGAAACCATGGGCAATGTTAGCAGCGTTTTAGTTCCGATGCAAACAGCACCTCCAGAAACTCCAAGAATCGTTATCGGACTGAAGCGTTAAAAAAGATAATCGGGGAAAAAAGTCTAATGGATCTATCACAAGGTGAGTTCTTGAAATAAATCTTTATTAGATTTGGTTGTTGTTGGGGAATTGTTTGAAAAGCGTGGGATGTTATAGAAATATTAAACAATCATTAGGATCAGTATGCTTACCGTATAACAAGGCAATATTAGCTAAAGTGATTATAGCTTTAATATTGTCGAATGTTTTATAGATTCTGAAGCATTCACGCAGATACTCCGAGGTATAACTGAGCTCGAATCATCCCATGGGTCTCCGAAACAAACGCCTGCCCTGAATTGTCAACGTAAGTAAGCTCCAAGAATTCCATACATAAAAATATTTATACCTTAAAAACAAAAAGTGTGGGCATCTTATATTAAAAGTTATTTTATATGTTTACAGAGGACCTAAAGCCTAGAAGGTTAAACGATGCTCTATGGAGCCTGAACGGTTTCTGCGAAGCATATGACTACGAGACAATTCTGCCCTACTCCCAGGATGTATTTACCCAAAAGCAGCGAACAGAGACTTTAAACGGCAGGTCAACTCCCCTTGGCCAGGACAACGTTGTCCCCCATATTTCTAAACACCAAAGGATAATTAGTGCTCAGATCCACAGTTCCGCTTCACCCGAACAATTCTACTTGGCCGATATTCACGAGACGTCGTTCCAAGGACTAGGTATGAATCAATTATATATTATTATTTATATATATTATTATTTTAATATTTATATATTTTTTTTTTTTTTTTATGCCGGAATATGTTAAAACAAGGCCTAATGCTGTTTTTTTGTTTTTTTCAGGCTCCCCATCTACCGGACCTGCAGATGTTGTAATACAGGTTGAACAAACACAACAGCCCTTGGTTTCAGAGCTTCTTCAGAACAGCCCTCGTCAAAAAAGCCGAGGTATTTAATTAATGTATTGTTAATATATAGGCTTATATCTGAAATGTATTTGGCATTTTTAACATATTTTAGGGTTAATAACCTATTTGTGTATGTATTATTTTTATTTCAGACTCCTCACCGGCTTATGAACACAACGCACAAACATCGGAGGATGCCCAGACAAGCATCCCCGAGGAGGCTCCAAAGACACCAGAGAAACCTGATGATGTCAAAGATTTAAATGACATTTCTGAGGTAGACGATTTGATGTTCTGTGAAGCTGCCAACCTTCTTGAATCGGCCAATTCTGTGGGGGAAACAGCAGATTCTGAAATAGACCAAGAACGTTTTTTCAAAGCGTTTACCCTGGGTTTAAAATCACGAAAGGCTCTACTCCAGAGGCGCATGTGTATTCTACTCGAGCATCAATACAATCAGGATGTGTCATTCTGGCGTAGCGAGCTACCCCGTATGTTAAAAAACATTAGGGCTAAAACAAGCAAATACCGCCGTTAAAAAACACACATGTAAACACACACACACACACATCCTTAATTAGACAGATGGCGCCCCCTATAGACCAAAGTGAGACAATTGAAACACTCTTAGCCAGGATCCCTACAGAGCTCCAAGATATAGTTAACCATATGAATGATTCGGGGGTAATTGACATAATGACAATAGATGAAAATCTATTATCCCAGATTCCCTCCGAACTCATAGACATTATTACACGTATGAATGAGTCAGGGCCTTCCGAGGAAAACATGTTAACACAGATTCCCGAAACCATCATATCTCTAATTACCCAGCTTAACGCGAGCCCTAGGTTTAATTCGGCCCCACAGACACCTCTAAGACAGCCTTTAACAACATTGTCCGAAGAGTCTGAAAGTCAATATGATGTTTTTGAACAGTTGGACAAATGTCTAGCAAATCTGGAGGGGGGCGGTCTTGAGATCAGTGTACAGAACGAGAGCGCTAGGTTTAATTCGGCACCCCAGACACCTATAAATCAGCCTTTAACACCAATGTCCGAAGAGTCTGAAACCCAATACGATGTTTTTGAACAGTTGGACAATTGCCTAGTAAATCTGGAGGGGGGAGGTCTTGATCGAAGTGTACATGTTTTGCGTCGAAATAAATTCAACAATATTGAGGTTCGCCAGTTTTTCAATTTCGCATGGGGGGGTCAGATTCGGGAATATGCTGTGTTTTACGTAATGCTTATGGACACTTTGAATGAACTGTTAGCGAGGATCAGAGATTATAGCGAACCTAGGGATCTCTTACAGTTGGAAATTTGTGGAGACAGTCTACAGAGCAAGGTATCGCTTATTTTACAGAATGGTGAAGCAGAGCTTGAACAATTTGTTAAACTGCTAGAACGCCTTGTACAGTCAAATTTAAACGTGCTAGCAGATAGGACCCTCGAACTTGTAGTACAATTAGTACGCCAACCACAAGGGGGCGGGGGTCAGAGACGAAAGCTCGAGAGTTTAATGCAGTCCGAAATCATAAGCAATAAAAGGGCCTATCTCATAAACGTTCACAATCCAGGTAATAAGCTATGTTTTGCCATAGGTTTGGCCCACTTACTCAGCCCCGGATGTACGGATCAAGCCGCGTTACATAAAGCTCTCGAGCTACAAACTGCGGTGGGTCTCGGTATACAGGATGCTGTGGCTTTCTCAGACATAGTCAAATTTGAAAACTTTCTGAACATCAAGATTGTGGTTTTGTACCACAGTAGGGCTAATGACGCTCTCCTCAAGTTCCAAAATATACCCGAACCACATCCTAAGACTATGTACTTTTATGTGCAAAATGAGCATTACTATGCCGTAACTAACATCACAGCCTTTTTAGGCGCGCCATATGTCTGTCCAGCCTGTCATACCGGCTACACACGCATGGGGGGGCACTCGTGCCGTTACAACTGTTCAGTATGTCTGGATAAACATTGCCCTATGCAGCCGCTAAACTTGACCCCCTGTGCGGATTGTCACCGCACATGTCGTTCGGCCTACTGTTACGAAAAACACAAAACTGAAACATGGCATCCCAAGGCATGTAAATCTGTAAGCAGTTGTGACATTAACAAGAAATGTCCAAAATGTCATTGCAATTACAACCTTAAAATAGATAGCCCTAAACCTCATGTTTGTGGAATTATACACTGCCCAATCTGTAAAGGTCCTTTGAAAAGCAGAGACGCGGAAGCAGTTCAAGAAGTAACACATGAGTGTTACATTCAGCCCTTGGCTGAAGATGAACATACAGAGAAATATGTGTTTTATGATTTTGAGACAACTCAGCAATCAGGGGTTCATTTGCCTATTTTTGTGTCAACCATGACTTTCAAGGGTGAAAAATGGTCGGCCGAGGGACCCGATTGTGCCCAACTCTTTCTAAAACATTTTAGAAAAGCCCAGTACAGAAACTTCACGTTTATAGCTCACAATGCTAGGGCCTATGACTCCTATCTGCTTCTGAACCCTTTGATACAGCAAGGCGTGGCACCCAGTGTCATAGCTCAAGGGAGTAAAATATTATGCTTTGTTGACCCCGCCTTCAAACAGAGATACATTGACAGCTTAAGCTTCTTACCCATGAGATTGGCTCAAATGCCAGAGGCCTTGGGTTTTGAAAACTCTGTCAAAGGCTATTTCCCTCATTTCTTCACATCTGAGGAGAATCTACATTATATAGGATCTTATCCAGCCCCCGAAATGTACGGGTGTGATCAAATGTCTCCCAAAGAGCGTGAGAGATTCATGACATGGTACGAGACCGTAAGACATGGCACTTTTGATTTCCATAAAGAGATGGAATCATACTGTGACAATGACGTTGTTATACTTCGTGAAGGATGCCTCAGATTCAGAGAAGAGGTAATCAAAGATGCGGGCATTGACCCCTGGAGCTGTACAACTATTGCATCAGCGTGCATGAAAACCTATCGTACACACTATCTAACTCCTGAATCTATAGCTATCCCATCGCCAGACAACTACCGACGCCAATTCAAGGCCTACTCTAGTGGTTCCATTCAATGGTTGGAGTACTTGGCCCAGGATAAAGATATTTTTATCCAACATGCTTTGAATCGGGGGGAGAAGGCTTTTGGGCCTTACCATGTAGATGGATACACACAGATTGACGGGGTTGAGACAGTGTATGAGTACAACGGTTGTTTCTTCCACGGTTGTAAATTATGCTTTGTCCCCCACACCTTGTGTGTCCTAACCCAAAAGACTTTTGGGGAAATGTACCAAGAGTTTCAAGACAAACTGAATTCTTTAAAGGCTACTTACGGGTTAAAAGTTGTGGTTTTGTGGGAGCACGAATGGACAGCCCTCAAAAAGGCAGATCCTAGTGTTAAGGCCTTCCTTACCCATTATGACCCTCCAGAGCCCCTGGAACCGCGACAGGCCTTGTTTGGAGGCCGGACCAATGCTTTGACATTGCGTTATGTAGCTCAACCCGACGAGACAATAGGCTATGTAGATTTTACATCCCTATATCCTCATGTAATGAGTTCCTCATTCTATCCTATAGGGCATCCTGAAATTATTCACAGCGACTTTGACGAACCCCAAAATTATTTTGGTTTAATCAAAGCGACTGTCTACCCTCCTAGGGGGCTGTTTATACCTGTGTTGCCTTACAAGGGTCCTAAAGGAAAACTTTTCTTTCCCCTTTGTCGCACATGCTGTGAAAACCACAACCAGGAAAACCCCTGTGATCACACAGATCAAGAAAGAGCCCTGACCGGTGTATGGGTCACTGTAGAATTCTCTAAGGCTTTAGAGAAGGGGTATCGTGTGGCCAAAATCTTTGAAGTGTGGAACTTTTCCAGGAAATCAGACACACTTTTTAAAGAGTACATCAAAACCTTCTTGAGATGCAAGCAGATGGCTTCAGGCTATCCTGCATCGGTCACAGATCAAGAAAGTAAAGACCAGTACATTCAAGACTACCATGACAGAGAAGGCATACTTCTTGACCCTGACAGAATAGAGGTCAACAAAACCAAAAGAAATGTGTCGAAATTGTACTTGAACTCCCTTTGGGGGAAATTAGCGCAGAGATGCAATATGCTAACAACTTCGATCATTAAAGACCCCGAAGAATTTTTGGAATTTGTTTTTTCGGACCAATACGAAATTTCACATTTTTCCTTCTTGAGTCAAGACATTGCCTTGGTGCAATGGAGGCGCCACCAAAAGTGGGTTCTACCCCCGGGTAATGTAAATGTGTTTCTTGCAGCATTTACCACAGCCTATGGCCGCCTTGAACTGTACACCCTCATGGAACAGCTTCAGAGGCGGGTTCTTTACCACGACACAGACTCTGTGGTCTATGTAAGCAAACCGGGGGATTGGACCCCCCCACTTAGCAACTATCTTGGGGGTTTAACGAGTGAACTCGAAGAGGGTGACCATATTACAGAATGGTCCTCATGTGGTCCAAAAAGCTATGCTTTTAGGACTAAAGCCAATCACGTGGTGTTGAAAGCCAAAGGCGTGACTCAAAACTATGAAAATGCACCGCGTGTAAACTTGGAATCAATCACGCGCTTGGTCGAGGGGTTCGTAAAGGACAAGAATAGTGACTTGGAGATTTTGAGCTCCTACAACAAATAGTGAGGGATAAAAAGGGGTTCCATCTAAGAAACGCACCACTCACTAAAAGATTCAGGGTAGTCTATGACAAGAGACAGCTATTGCCTGACGGTACCACATTGCCCTTTGGCTACTGACTTATGCTACAAGCCCCAGTGTGTCTTAAAGCTTAAGATATTATGACTGCTGTCGAGGGTTTTGACCCCCGGCTACAATTGCCTTTTTCAGCATTAATTGCCGGCCCTTCAAACAGTGGCAAAACTTTTTTTGTAAAAAGTATTTTAGAGAATTCTGAACATGTGTTATCTCAAAAGCCTGACAATATTGTATGGTGTTATTCATGTTACCAACCTCTGTATGATGAATTATTGAAGACAATAAAAATCAAGTTTGTTGAAGGAATACCCGATTCTCTGTCTGATGATGAACTTCTCCCCCCACATGTAAATAATCTGCTGGTTTGGACGATATGCTATTTGCTGGTAGCGAACACCCCTGAAATGCACGAGCTTTACCCAATATACTCATCATAGAAACTGTCCGTGCTTTTACTTGGTCCAGAATGTGTTTCACCAAGGTAAAAATA